>NW_017307100.1:735234-743525 GCF_000935625.1 Nanorana parkeri
CCGCTGTGTCACTCTGTGCTCCCCCCCCCCCCCCACACACACACAGAAAGTGTGTCTAATGAGTCATGATTAATATCCTTCCACAACAAAAACATACTGAAAGCTGATTGGTCGAACTGTTTACGGTAGAAAATGTTAATATAGAATATCTTTATTTACATCAGTCTCTGCTTCACTGACATTTAATTTCCCAGCCACTAGAGATTTCTGACCCTAAATAATATAATACTACAATATTAATGATGACGCAAAATAAGTTACCATTGATATCTAATAGCGTAGCTTTATTTTTTGCAATTTGCATGTTTGCATGCTAAAGGTTTGTGTTAAAAAAAGAGATAAATAAATAACAGCAATAACCAATTAAGTCCTTGCTTACATTTTTGGCTGTACTATATGCTTATGTTGTGTTGTATATTACTTGATGTTTATTGCATACCAGTTAAAAAAATATACTGTCACCTATGCAAAGAATTGTTATAGTTAACTGACAAATGAAAGTCTGATATCTTAGTGGTGTGTGTGTGTGTGTAATATTTGAATGAAAAACTGAACTATGAGAGTTGGACCACATGACCACTAACATGACCACTGAGAGTTGGACCACATGACCACTAACATGACCACTGAGAGTTGGACCACATGACCACTAACATATGGTGTCTCTGGCATGAATGATATGTGATCTGACTCGCCACAAGAGACTCAGTAACTGTGGAGATAGGGGGTCAAGCTGCTGCAGGTATGAAATGAAGGCATACTCTCTAGTACTCCATTCCAGCACACACTGCCCACTGCCATAACCGACAGTACTCCACTCCTGCACACACTTCCCTATGTAATAACCTCCAGTACTCCATTCCTGCACACATTGCCCTATGTCATACCCTCTGGTACTCTATTCCTAACTAGACTGTCCTCTATCATACCACCTGGTATTCCTCTCCTTTACACACTGCCCTCTGTCATACCCTCCAGTAGTCCATTCCTACACACACTGCCCTCTGTCATACCGTCTGGTACTCCTGTCCTGCTCAGACTGTCCTTTGTCATATCCTATGCTATTCCTCTCCTGCACACACTGCCCTTTGCCAAATGTTCCTGTGCTCCCCTCCTGCACATACTGCCTTCTGTCATACTGTGCAATACTTTTTCCTGCACATATTGCCCACTGTTAAACCCTCAAACACTCCTCCCCTGTATACTGCCCACTGTTATGCCCTTCAACACCCCTCTCCTGTATACTGCCTATTATTATATCCACAGGCACTCCTATACTGCACATACTGGTCATACTTGATTTGCACTCACTGTGAACTTTGCACACAAAGAACTTTAATACTTACTTTAAAGAATACCCAATCATGTGTATAGAAAATAAAATAAAATAAAAAGGAAGAGATACACTTTTGCTATTATACATACACACAAACACTCATATACTGCCCAAGACTATTTATAATGTTTGAAGGAGAACTATGACGTGAGTGATTTACACGTAACCTTATAGTTAGAGCCGACGTGTGACATTGAAACTGTCACACGTCGACTCTATAGATCCGGAAAGGGAGCAAACACATACCATTGCTTACTCACTTCCCGATCATCTCCCCGCAGAGAGTGGTAACTGTCAGTTACCGCTTTCCACAAGGATTCCCCCCTCCCCTCTCCGATATCAGTCAGCCAGCTGGGTGGATCTCAACAGTGTTGTCGGGATCTGTCCCAGCTGTGGCGCTCTCAGTATATAGTGGGCTTTGGGTCACTGGAGGATGTTACCCCATAGTTCTCTTTTAAGGTTGCAAAACAAAATTTAACATAATTCTGACAGAGCTTTATTTTACATATTAAAACATCAGGTACAAAATGTTTTCATTCCACCCCATTGGTTATGTAAAAACAGTTTTCTCCTATGCTGTTTTGGTGTTTTATAACTAAGCGCCACTTTAGTCGTGGGAGGCAAACAGAGCCTGGCAGCAGCCCCTTCTGGCATCTTGGTAGTTATACGGTGGTGGGATAAAGGAGCAATTTCTATGAAGCTCTCATTACACCCATGGAACTGGAAAGGTAAATACCCTTTTGTGACCCCTCACAATGTCTGATGTAAGACACAATGGCAATGAGAGAAAAGGGATAGTCAACTCCACTTATACTAATGGGCGTGAGGGGTTGCCCTCTTCTAAAGCATCTATGGGCGGTTCTCATGCTATCATCAAAATTGTGTGTTTGTACCTTATCTGCACATTGACATCTTTTTAAAGCAGTAGAAGCTGGCCATAAAGTCCTATTGCTGCTCCAAAGAAACAACTAAAAGGTAAGAACTATTTTTTAAAAACTGATTTTTGGTATGATGTGTGAATAGGAACATAAACATATATTTGGTGTTTCTCAAATTATACAGAAAAAAATCGAAATACACGTTAAGCTATCATGCTAAGCTTACATGCTACCTGCATGTAATCACAGGTCATGTGACATGTCTATGACTTCTACCAAGTGCTAATGAAAGACAGTGAAGTAGATCAATAATGACAGCACCAGCCAGTCTGTGGCTACCCGTCCCTGCCAATTACAATGTGTCTGATCAGGACTGGGCAAGCTGTGTGACCTGCAGAGGACTAACAAACCAGTGCACCATGGAGGGGCCTTGTAGTTCCTCAATAGATACAAATGTCTATCATATTTCTCTGCTGATAAACATACAACATGGAAACAGAATGACAAGAATGACTAAAGCAGGGCTCACAATTTCAAGTCCTGAGCTACTAGCCAGGCCTTAAGAGTTACTCGCCACCAGTCGCCCCACCTGACCCCTACCGTGCCCCGCCCTTAACTCCGCCAGGTCAGTGGTAAGTATCAGGTTTCTCAGGGGGTGTGGAACAGCACAACCCTGGGTAAGGGTGGTGTTATTGTAGAGTGTTATAACAGTTGCCATGGCAAACCATGATCTTACATTGAAATGACCCCAGATAATTATTACCATCGCAGATTACAAAGCAGTCTGTGCATGGAGGAGGTGCAAATGAATGTCATGATCTAAGACAAGAAAAGAACGGGAACGTTTTTTGAAATGCGGACAGCAGTTGAACAATATACAGAAATTTATCAACCTATTCGGGTCTCCCTTGAAAATATCATAAAGAAGAATTACTTTCCCCAAGTGGAGATTCCAAAAAGGATACTAGATATCAACGATTAATTCCAAAATATGATACATTTATTGACAACCTTATATGAAACAATCATGAAAATCAAAAACATGAATATACAAACATACATTTAAAATATCCTAAAAACATATTCCATACCAGCCATGGCTTCAGAATTGTGTCATAAGTATCTGTAAATCATATGTCATGGATATTCAAGGTACTCATGAACATGATTCCAGCTATAGAATATCTAAAGTATGATCATCAAAAACTGATCCGTCTAGGAGTTCAAACTAGAATCTCCCCTCTTTTTATGTTGTATCCAATAATGTGGACAACAACCAAAATTATACCACCATGAAAAAGAAATCAATAGAAAAAATTAATTCGAGAGAACTCGTTGTTTCAATTGATGATCCTGAAGAGGCACACAAAGTCTAACAGAAAGAAAGGCTGATGAATTTGTATTGCATTGATTAAATCATGATTGGCAATCTTCACCCACACAGGAATCCCTTAGTATAGGGATGAAAAAAGAAAACCAAAGGGCAAAGTTGTGTATAGACAGCCACGTCAGAGAGTAATATATCCCATGTATGTGTGCACAGTTTGTGTAGTTGCCTAGACCGGCAGTTTCTGGAGAGGCTGTTTCTGTATGCTCCTTGTAATTATATATGTAGGCAGCATATGGACAGCCATATTTTCTCATTGCACATACTGTATAGTAGACATGCCAATTTTGTTTTGTTCCAAATGGATATTCATACGTATTTAGTTAAATTCTGGGCATTCGGAATGTGAAGGAATCCAAATGTTCCTTTAACAAAAATTCAGATCCATCTGAATTTCGTTCAAAATGAAACTAAATCAGACATGTGACTGTTCTCTGGCCAATCAGATGTTTTTATGGCTGTTGGGGGTTGCATTACAGTCACGGTCATATGACTTCGATCCGAAACTAAAATTCAGAAGGATCCCAAATCCAGATAACAAACGAGTCAAATTTCCGTTCTGAAATCCGAAAAATTAAAGAAATAAAAATCTGAATTGATATGAAACTAAACAATTGGCCAAAATTCAATCCATGGGTGCTCCTGCAGTCACCACCAGGCTCAACAAAACCTTCTGCCAGTGACTGCAGCCAATCAGATGCAGTCACTGTCCGGGTATTCTGAGAGTCAAAGGTACACAGTATAATAGCTGACAGGGGAGATTCCTCCATTCATGCTCTGTAGCATGGATGGGGAAATCAAGGGATTTTTCATGTTTAGCCTGTGGGATTGACTAAAATAAATGTACAGTTTCTGGTCAGGTTTAGTAGTGGTGCACGGTCCTTAACCGCTTCCGGGTCGCAATACGCACATATACGACGGTCACAGAAGTGATTAAACCAAGAACACGGCTGCTGCATTTTAAACAGCCTGCGATGGCTTTTCAGGTACAAGCGATCCACCGTCTATACAGCCACTGGATCATTTGTACAGATTGCCGGCATGTGCTGCCCCAACTTTCTCTGCCAGCTTCCCTGGGCTCCGCTGTCACCTGAGCAGGGCCCGGGACTGGCACGGCGGGTCTCCCTGCAACGATGGGAGAGAGATCCAGCGTCTTCCAGCTGCTGATTTCCCCTCCGATCACCGGACCCAGAAGTGATGTGTATTATATGTCACTGTTTACATTTTCCGGCTCTTAGAGCCAGGAGATGTAGCTGGGGAATCAGATCTCTGCTTCCTCAGCTTCTTTGGGGTCCCTAGGTGACATTAGGGACCCCTGATGTCTTCATAAAGAGGACCTGTCACACCCTATCCGCTATTACATAGGGGGCTTGTTAGTCCCCCTATGTGATAGCAATAAGGTTAGTGTAAAAAAAAAAAAGTGTTTAAAAAAAAAATTTAAGTAACATAAGACAACGTAAAAAATGCAAAAACATTTTTTTAAAGTCCCCTGCTCCCCACGTGCACGCACATACATACACAAAGACGTGTCGGTGCGCCTACGTGCAAAAGCACAAATTGTGCTACACATGTTACATATCGCCATGAACGTCAGAGTGAGAGCAATAATTCTAGAGCCATTATCTTATATATTATGCAATATGAATTTCTGGTCACAATAAAGTAAACATATAGTATAGCAGTGTAGGCAGATATGCTTCAGTTCAACATCCTGAGTGCATTTGCCACAGTCCTGGGCCCCCCAGAGGAGCCGGAGAGCTGAGAAACCATGCTCTGTGGAGGGGCTCTACAGCTGTCCATTGCACTTGAAGATTGCTTTGAAGCCCTCTGCCTGCTGTATAAAACTATACCAAGATCTGCAGCAGCAGATTTGATCTTGGTGTAACAACTTCAAAACCAGGGCATAACGGCATGTCCTATGGTCGTAAAATGGTCAAGCCTTTCGCTGCCAGAGTTTTTTTTGCACACATCCTCATTTTAAGCCTGAAAATTACTTAAACCTCCCCAGATTTATCTATTTCTTGAAAGCAGAGACCCTACAGAATGAAATAGTGGCAGTTGTAAATTTTTATGTCACATGATATTAGCACTACTCTTTATCAAACTTTCAGTAAAAAACACACAGGTTAATGCAAGTGCACAAAAACACAATATAATACCCACATTTATTGTAAAATATAAAAGATGAGGTTGTGCTGAGTAAAGAGATACCTCTTTATGGGATATGGTACCCCAAATTGTCCACAGGCACTTATAAAGCCTGTACAGGTCATCAGTTTAGAGGCCCTAGGATTATTGTGCAATTGTCATTTTCGTACATACGCACACCCGATGCATGTTTGTGTTAGTATATGTACGTTCATGGGGACGGAGGACTTTTAAAATTGGGGGGAGAATTTTTAAATGTATTTTATTTAACATTTTTTAAAAACCTTTTTTTACTTAATTGCTATCGCATAGGGGGTTCACAAGCCCCATATGTGATAGCACATTGGAGGTGACAGGTGCTCTTAAAAGAGGCATAAGGGGTCTATTAGACCTGTACTGTCACTTTTGCAGCCCATTGAAGCTGATTAAACACAGATTGTGCTTGATCAGCTTCTTTCCTGGCTTCTGTAGCCGGGGAATGACAGCTCATAAACTGGAAGTGATGCAATAAGCATCGCTTCCGGTTTTATTCAGTGGATTGAAGGATGTTCACTAGTCTGTTTCCCTGCTACCTTCTGACACCTGCAATGCTGGTCTTGGGGCAGCAGAGCCCGGCCAGGTAGGGGGGCTCTGTTTACTAGTCCCTGAAATTGATCTGGCGGCTTTTCAGTTGCCAGAATCGCTTCCAGTGTGAAGCCAACTGTCGAATTCACGTTATGAATCTGAGTTGCCCCACTCAATATGCCCGCTGCTTGCGCCCATATTAAGTGGGGCAACTCAGATTAATAACCTGCTGTATTAGTGTGAACCTAGTTCATTTAATACTTTATTGCTGTGTAGTATGTGTATAGGGAAATGCAGCGGGTGGTGCACGTACAGTAGAGCCTTCTCGGCCAAACCTCTTACTTCTAACTAAACCGGAAGTCAGGTTGTTGGAGATTTTGAGGAGTTGGAGTTTTTGATAGAACACCAGCTCCATGCTGATTGTAGGGAAGCCGCTTTCCCAGGCAATCAGCATCGAGCCGGTCAAACAGCATGGAGTCGGCTTCCCGGCCAACCAGGAAGCTGGGCGGTGAGTACTTCTCTTCTGCTTTATTTCTTCACTACCCCAGTCTGTTACTGGAGAGCGCATCTTTCTCTGCTTTCTCTTCCTATCAGCATGCTTTTTATCAGTACATAAACGTCCTTGTTCTGCTTTTTCCTCTCACACCCAAGCCCTGCTGTATAATGGTTAAATTGTGGTCAAATTGAGGTACTTACACTGTTTGCATTTAACAAAGTAATTTTAATGATGTATTAATGACCACAGAGCCGCATTAATTGGTGTTTTTGTAATACCTGCGTTCAGCTTTAATATCAATGTATCTCATAATATTAATTTGAAATATTACAGTAGAATGTGGCCTAATGCTTATGTAGCCCTGCACAGTTGCTGCATTGCTAGGGCACTTCTCCCTGCAAGGAGTTCATCACCACAGTCTGCACAGATAGTGTTAAAGCTGTGAAGAGACTTGATTGGTTGACACTGCCAGAGATTACTGCAGCAGGGATTTATGGGAGTTGTAGTGCTGAGGGAGAAAAGACAAGGTTACTTTTTACAAGAGTAAACTATAGCTCCCAGGAGGCTTTGTGATCTAGAGAGAAGTGAACTCATGCCTTCTCAGAGAGCACGCTCAGACTGTGTGAGGCACTGGAAGTGGCTGTATCTGCTGCTGAAGTTTTCATCTGTTTCCTGATGGTGCCAACAGTGGACCATGCCTGTGTCATGTGCGTTGAAACGGCCACATTCATCATGGTTCTGATGAAGGGGGCATGCCCCTGAAACGCGTAGACCTTTAGAACTCAAGGGGGCAGAGGATGCTGATGTGCTGTACTCCTTCAGACTTCCGCTGCTAGAGATCACCATTTGTATGCTTTTAACCACCGACTTTCCTGTAAGTACATTTTTATTTGCGTGTTGTACAAATAAATTACACTATGGAGGCGCTCTGTCTTGTCCCTTGTTTCCTAGATCGATGGCCTTTTTGAACAGTGAGAGCTGCCTTTTGAGTGTTTAAGCCAACTTCACAACCAGCCCATCTTGCAACCAGAGGCGCCGGTATTGGTTTTTTCGTTGCTGCTATAGTCTGCTTTATTGTTGCTGACACTGCTAACAAATTGCTGTGAGTGTAGCCAGGGCTGTAGCTACCATGGGGCGAGTGAGGCACTCGCCTCAGGCGCAACTGAGAGGGGGCGCAGCCAGGACAGGCCTGGCTGCGCCCCCTCGCAACACATAACGCACACGTCTCTTGGGGGGCACAATTTTCTGTTCTTGCCTCGGGTGCAAAAGGAGCTAGCTACAGCTCTGAGTGTAGCTGAAGAGACTGACTGACCTCTATTCAGCAAACCCTGACTGCTGCTTTGGAAGATTTACCTGCAGCCTCAGAGACTGACACCGCTGCATCCATAAGCGAACGGACGACGCTGTGCCTGTGTGACTGTTGCTGTCAGAGAAGGAGAGACTTGCTGCCCTCTTGCATTGGAGCCTCATAAGACTGGTGCT
>NW_017307100.1:743605-755815 GCF_000935625.1 Nanorana parkeri
GGAGCTCAGCAAGGAGCTGATCTCCCGTCCTCCTCCTCCTGACGCCCTCCGAGCCGATCCCGGGCCGCAGATGGGGCAGCGGATCCCGGGATTCAAGGTGAGGGGTCAGCAACCCGCCAATGCAGCAGTGCCGTCCGTCCGTTTTTCTACTACGGGCGGACGGCAAGAGGTTAATGTATAATTTGCAGTGTAGTGTCATTTTTAAGGTTGCGGCCCCCCCTGTGCACTTGGTACCTTCCTGAGCACGTGTGCACAGTAAGGTTTCTTTTTACATTGACTGAACTTTCTTTAACCCAGCAGCAGTGGAGCACAGCTGCTGGACGTAAAGGTAAAGCAACAAGCTAAGTATTGTATATTACAGCAATTAGACAGATGCAGCTGAAGTGTTTCTAAATAGCTAAAGCGTATGTATGTTTATATTTGCTAATGTTCTTTACATTCTTAATTTGTCAAAGACAGAATATTATTTGTTTATTAAAGCATTTATAAAAACCCAAAAGGTGTGCTGTGGATCCATTACAAGTGGTTCCTCACAGAGGTGAGACAGAAGGACACGTTTATTTCTACGGCTCCTTCGGGGGTGAGTGCTACACTTACACAAAAATATGATCCTATTTTATAATATGAATATATGTTGTATAATGTTCATTATCCCAATACAATGATGTGATTACTGATCTAATTAGTACAGGTTATTGGTACTGAGAGTCCTTCATGCAGGCATGTGATGGGTGGCTGCAGTATAGTGCTGATATAAAATAACAGTTGTGTATTATACAAATAAAATCTGAGACCGAGGCATGGTCTAGGCTTTCACTCTTCTCCTGATGTATACTTTCCTCTTCACAGAGAAGGGTCGGTTAGGAGGGTGAGTAAGTTTTTCCTGCCATTGTGGAAAAGCAGTGAGATTTCTTGGTATTGTTGCGGGGTTTCTAGGAGCCATGTGCAGCCTCTTCCTTATAAAAGCCCTGTTGATACCATCAAGACGATCATTTAATTCACTGATCCGTTTTTTTAGTGAGTTTACATCTTTGAGAATGTCATCAAGAGCTTCAGAAAGTGACCGGATACTAGAAATCAAACAAAATAATTGAGAAATATGACTCATGTTCATGTGATTAGCTGTATGCACACTTGTCTTAAATCCTTGGCAACGTACACTGTTATACTAAGGATACGTGTTGTATTGAGAAATACATAAACTAAGTCCCTCCAGATGCTCCTTCTCTATTTAAAAGTGAAACAAGCCAGACCTCAAATGCAGAAATACATCCAGACTGTCCCAACTGGTCCATGATCCGGTATGCATAGTAATAGAAGAACAACCAACATCCTGTTCAGCTTAATGTATGCCCCATGCACATCCAGAGGCTGTAGTTCCTGTCTACACCGTCACGACTATGTAGTGCAAAGGCCTGCCTGCTTGGATACAAATTGATTGGATAGATTAGGTAGGCCCTTATATCACATAGTTTTGTCAAATTTGAAGAACTCCAGGAAAAAAATATATTCACCCTTGCAGTGGGGCTACCCCACACTGCAAGGGTTAACTGCTCATTATACTCACCCAATGCTCATGGGCTGGTACTTCCAGCCTCTCTTTACCTCCTCTTCAGCAGTCTAAGGTCCTGTAAATCATCACACTCTATACACAATGAGGATTCCAAGAAACATTCCAATGCTGCAGCGCAAGAGGAGACAGGCTGGAGGGAGCGCTGTGACAGCTGACCAGCTAAGAGCTTCGTGTGAGTATAACTTTGCTATTTTTTAACCTAGACAAAAATGAGCACTGCACCACTGCAAGGGTTAATGAAGAAAATGATTGAATTTCAACTTTAAAGTTGATTGTATAAGGTATATATGGTTAGATTGTATTGTGTGTGGTGACCATAAGGGCCTTTTCACACCAGGACCAGTGTTATACCACAGTTGCTGGTGTGCGCTGTTAAGGGAGCAGTTGTAATGACACCTCACACTGTTTAATTTTTTTTCTCAACTTTGTTTAAATGTCACAAAATGACATTCCATTCATCCTTATGCACAGCAGGGGTGCTGTGTAGTGTCACAACATGCTGCACTCAAGGGGGGGAAAAAAGCATGTCCTACTTTTTCAGCATGTACCATTGCAGCAATGTGATAAGAACTGAACTCAAGCAATGTGATGTGAACTGAACTCAAGGCAAATTGCCTTGTCTATACATTTTGACTGCATTGGACAAGGTTGCCCAGTACATATGCTGTGAATGACCCTTACAGTGAGGTCTTGTTATTTTCACTCTATTTATCTGTAAAAACCACAATTTTTCTTTATTGACTCATATAAAAGTTGTAGAAGAATGAAGAGTGACAGACTAAATCTAAATTTCCCATGTGTGTGTGTGTGTGTGAGTCTTTACTCATTACATATGCATCGCATATGCAAACTGTGTTCTTTGAATCAATGCCAGGTGGTTTTGCTTTATAGTTACTCTCTTAAATTGATTGAAAACAATAGATACTTTGGTTAATTGAACTGCTGACATCATGCTGAACTCATTTCACACTTGTGTCTACAAGAACTAATATTTAATGCAGCACATTATTATTAAGAGGAAAAGGGAAGAAGTGGAGGCTTATAAATGATATGCTGGTTTATGGATTGTGAAAACTTGCCCTATGGAAATATAGACCCAGGATTAGTGATGAGGCCGGGTTGGTGCTAACCTAGTCCTTCTCCGTTCGCCCAAGCCTGCTCAAAACTCTGACCACCACCCATTCCTCCCGACCCAATCAGTAGTAGCAGTTGCAGTGGGAGCATTCCCTGCCCCATAGTGATGTGCAGCTGTAGGACAAGGAATACATCTCCCCGCAAGCCCCGAGAAAGGGGGTGGGTGGTAAGAGTTTTGAGTGGGCTTGGGCAAACTCAGGTGAACTGGGTTCATACCTAGCCCAGCCTCATCAATACCCATGATATTAAGGGTCTTTTTGCTGGGTGTTGTAGAACATTCCAGCACTTCCCTCTGACCTTTGGACTGGGCATTAAAGCTCTGCATCATCCAAGGAAAGGATACTGTAGGAGCTCTTGTTTTACCAATGAAATCATTAAGGATAAATAAGAGTCAATTGCTAGGCAAAGTTCCCTTTTAAGCTGAATCTCTGAAATGCTAGAAATTAAGGAACCTCCTCTCCTGAAGAAGCTACCATAATGTAAAATCTGTTACATTCCTGTCTGGGTGGGGCAGCAAGTAATACAGACATTTTTAAGGGTCAGAAAGGCAACAGTGGACACTGTAAACTGTGCATGTTTCCATTAAAACATGTGGTGGCAGCTTACACGTGTGTGCATGTAAAGAGTTAACTGCTTAGATAACCTGCCCCATTGATGGCTAACCTCCGTCTGTTGGTGCTTCGTTTGTTATCCAGTGACCTGGAAAAACTCAGTATAGGGTGAGACTGAGAGAGTGTGTGCATCATAGTGCCTCCATGTGCAAATATGTTGTTGAAAGATCCAAATTAAAGAATTCTGGTTAGGAGCCAAGTCCATTGTTTTTAAATGTAACACAGGGGAATTGATCAAAACTGGAGCAGTTTATCAAAACTCAGTTTGGTCAGTTAAGATTTTAAAATGAAAGAAAGTTGCTTATGGGTTGCCATGCACTGCTACTCTAGATTTTGTCTGCTCCAGTTTTGATAAATTTCCCCCCCCCCCATACAGTATTTGAACTGTTTTATCTACTCAAAGATTTGTAATTGTGTCCAGCCATTTTTGTGATTCATACCTTTCTGCTAGACATCACAGAAAGGAGGGTGATATCGCAGATAAGAACAGATACATTACAGAAACGCTACAGATTACAATGCAGTGGTGTCACTTCTCTGCCCCCAGACTGCTGATTGTACAATAAAGGAGCAGCAACACACTGATAAGTCACCATCTTGCCCACTTAGCTCTCTGCTCCTGTAAACATGTTTCCTTTCAACACATGAATGCAATAGAGTCCGATTGGCTACATGTGCTGTCCTTTCCTCTACTAGAATTTTGACATGCAAGAGGTGACAAGAAGCTGTTATCAAGACTGATTCAGCTAGGTAGATGTTATAATTTTAACAGAATGCAGAATTGTATTAATTTTTTTTCCATATTACCTGAAGTTCAGCTTTCTTACCCAATTGGCCGTTGTGGCAGCATATTTATTTTGAATGGGCTCTCAATGCACCTCAACACATTAAAAAATACACCTGCACTATTTTTAGCATTGCAGTGCACCATCTGTGTGTTTTGGTACGATATTATAATTATACACGATATATACAGTGCGGAAAATAATTATTTGATCCCCTGCAGATTTTGTAAGTTTGCCCACTTACAAAGAAATGTAAGGTCTATAATGTTTTATCATAGGTGTTTTTTAAATGATAGAGACAGAATATCAACCAAAAATCCAGAAAAAACACATGATACAAATGTTATAAACTAAGTTGCAGTTCAGTGAGTAAAATAAGTATTTGATCTCCAAGCAAAACATGACTTAGTACTTGGTGGAGAAACCCTTGTTGGCAAGCATAGAGGTAAGGCATTTCTTTTAGTTGGTTACCAGATTTGCACACATCTCAGGATGGGTTTTGGTTCACTCTTCTTTACAGATCTTCTCTAAATCCTTAAGGTTTCTTGGCTGTCGCTTGGCAATTTAAAGTTTCAACTCCCTCCATATATTTTCTATTGAATTAAGGTCTGTAGACTAGCTAGACCACCACTCCATGACCTTAATGTGCTTCTTCCACTGCATTGTTGCCTTTGGCGGTATGTTTTGGGTCATTGTCATGCTGAAAGACTCATCCACAACCCATCTTCAGTGTTCTGTCTGAGGGAAGGAGGTTCTCATCCACAATTTTACAAAACTTGGCCCCTCAATGTGGCAAAGTCGGCCTGTACCTTTTAGCAGAGAAACAGCCCCAAAGCATAATGTTTCCACCTCCGTGCTTGACTGTAGGGATGTTGTTCCGAGGGTCATAGTCAGCATTTTTCTTCCTCCAAACAAGGCGAGTCGAGTTAATGCCAAAGAGCTCAATTTTGGTCTCATCTAACCACATCACTTTCTCCCAATCCTTCTCTGAATCATTTGGATGTTCATTTGCAAACTTCAGACGCGCCTGTACATGTGCCTTCTTGAGGAGGGGGACCTTGCGGGCGCTGCAGGATCTCAATTCATGGCAGTGTATTGTGTTACCAATGATTTGTTTGGTGACGGTGGTCCCAACTGCCTTCTGATCATTCACAAGCTCCTCCCATGTAGTTCTGCGCTGATCCCTTACTTTTATCATGATCATCCTTACCCCATGAGGCAAAATCTTGCATGGAGCTCCAGACCGAGGGCGATTGATGGTTATTTTGTATTCTTTGCGTTTGCGAATGATCGCTCCAACAGTTGTTTCCTTCTTACCAAGCTTCTTGTCCCTAACGTCCTTTGACAGCTCTTTGGTCTTGCCCATGGTGGTGAGGTTTGAATGGAAGAAAGAGATTATGTGGACAGGTGTCTTTTATATACATAACGAATTGTTGTTAGGAGCACCATCTTAAATTGACAGGACTAATCTGTGTACATCATAGCCAGTCTGTGGGAGCCAGAATTATTGTTGGTTGGTAGGGTATCAAATACTTATTTTACTTACTAAACTGCAACTCAATTTATTACATTTATATTGTGTGTTTTTTTTTTTTTTGTTTCTGGATTTTTGGTTCATATTCTGTCTCTAGCATTTAAAATACACATATGATAAAAATGATAGACCTTTCATTTCTTTGTAAGTGGCCAAAAATCTGCAGGAGATTAAATAATTATTTTCCTTACTATATACCACCAACATATTTAGTTAATTCCCAGGTCTCCTTCATCCCCAAGTCTTCATTGCCATCTCTCAGCACTTTTTAGCTCCGCATGTGGGTTATAGAGGGAGGGGTCATGTGAGTATCAAAAGTGTGATGCTTTATTGGCTGGTGCACATAGTTTCATATAGTGATCATTTGGAAAAAAAGATTGATACCCTGTGTAGTCTGGAAGGAGGATTTGGGGCTGGTACATGAGAATATCCTTCCCTTCACTGAAGATCTCATTCCCCCATTTCTCTAATGTGCCTGTAATGCTGCGAGTTCCCAGAATATTGACTTTCCCTGCTGAAAAAGAAGAAAAACACCTTAAATACAAAGATTCAACAAGTATTTTATACAGTATTATACTTTTCTGTACTAACTACAGTAAGTAAGATATCTGGATGTTGATATATTACATGGAGCAGTACACTGGTTCTCGAGTAAAATAACTTCTCACTGTTTACAGCATGGGGCCCGTGATTCTAAAGCAGCTGTAAATAATTAACCTGGCCATTAACCACCACTTAACGCCCCCAAAACTCATAATCCAGCTCCTAAAATAGTGCCTTAAAGTCACTACCACGCCAACAAAAACACTGTAGAACATAAGCTGCTGGTGAGAGTTCAATACCTTTCATATCCAGCAGGTGACACATGCAAGCAGGTGAGTGTTTCACCTACCTGCTGTGTCCTTCAAAGTGACCCTGCTGCTGGTAAATTGTAGCCTTACAGTTCATTTTCTTTAGAAAGCAACCTCAGTAGAAAAGCATGTCTACTGCCAGCATGTTGCAGAGAAGGACCCTGGCTGTCTGTGTGGAAGTAATGGTCATTCTGCAGAGGTCTGATGCCACCTGCTTAATTAACAGGTAATTTTTCTGTAATTGCAGTGATTTTAATGGCAAAAAACATGGAGAATTGTGAATGTATTGCAAAGATGTACTGAATATGTTTTTTTAAACTTTTCTCAGACATACACTATGGGGTATACTTATAAACAAGTAGCAGAGCCATTCAACCTGTGAAATTGCATGTGCATTCATTCTGTGTAAATGCAGGCAAAAACAAATGTTATTAGTATGTTTTCTTTCCAGGTCAAATGTAATATCAGGAAATCACAGCATTAGCTTAGAATAATATTGAGATCTGGCTACCGCAAAATATGTGGACCTAGGAGTGAAGGGTTTTACCCATCCAAAGCTCTAGAAAACCTCCGGGTCCCAGGCCCCAGAGCAGGACTGAGGCAAACAGTCAGAAACAAAAAATATGTTTCCTCCATATCAGTTACAAACCCTGGTGCCCCTCACTATGTGTAGGTAAGAAACCTAGGGAGGCAGGCTTTTCCTCTCTTGGCACCCAATACAAATTGACTCCCACCCCAACCTGTGTAAGACAGGTGCGGGGGAAGAAAGCGGAGACCAGAGTCCCAGCACCCGACCCGGATCTCCTGCGTCTGGACATGGCTTGGGATCCCTGATAGAGTCGCTGAAAGGGCTTCAGTACACGGAGCTCCACTAGCACACGTCCTTATGCCACCATAGCCAGACCACGCCCCCTCCACACATCTCTCTAACGCGTTTTTCCTTGAACACGGTACTTCGTCAGAGGTGTGTGGCTATTCACAATTATTCAAACCCTTGAGTAAATAGTGAACGGTCAACCCCTCCCTTCCCTTTCATAGATGCACTGCATCTGTCACAATCAGCGCCCACCGTGCATCCACTGATAAAGAAAGGGGATCTGGGTTTCTAATTAATACGCATATACATGAACTATTATGGTATACAAATTTGCAATACATGTTATGTTAATATTTATTTATCAATCCATCATCATATTACTTCCTCTCCTTTTAAATACTCTTTTCCAGTTTTCCTCGTGTGTTTTTTTGGTTTTTTTTTCTCGCTAGTGATAAAGCTATAAATGTATCCAAAATACCACTTTATAACTCATCCCTCTAGGTGGGGCAAGATGATCATGTCGATTCAGAATGCTAGGAGCCAGTATGTGACGACAAATTACTACATAAAAAGAAGAAAGAAAAACGATAAAAAATAGCTACAATTAAAAGAAGTATTAATCCCTGGTTCCTCATAGGATTTTAACTACTGAATCTACCTACATTCCCGCTGCAAAATCATTTTTATCTCAATCACCGCTATGTTTTGAATAATGGATTCTATCCAAAGCAAAGAAATTGAGCTTTTCTGTTTCCCCATTGTGTTCCATTTTGACATTTCATTCTACAGGTACTCCCAAATTCCAGGGCCCCACATCATACAGATTCTATCTTTTAATCTCCTTCTATTTTTTCCAACATTAAAACATTTTTGCATTGATAGGTACCTACATACAGTATTTACAGAATTGTGTATTATTAAAATATATTCAATGGATACCCTGTTTATTAATGATCGTGTCTGCCTAAAAGGTTATCTGAGGTCTATCTGCGGTCAACCCCAAATCTTGTCCTCAATATTTCCAAAGTTCACCCAATATATCATAAATGGTATCCTGTTAATTACAATATCTGGTAATAATTCTTACAGTATCTTGTGTTTGCTTTTTTGTTCCTTTAGTTGTTATTACTGTTACTACTTACTGTTGGTTGTTATGGAGATTTTTCTATTTTTTTTTTCCACTTTATAGATTGAACTTGATGGACTTGTGTCTTTTTCTTTTTCAACCTGACTAACTACTGTATGTATTTCCAGATTTGTTCTTTTGTTTCACTCTACTGTATGCTTCACTCAGGGTTCTATCCTAGATAGCCTTGATAACCTTGATTTTTCAACCTCTGCCCTAATTCCTTAATGCTCTTTTCATAATCCTCACCCAAGGTACAATTTCTTTGAACCTCAGGTACTTTCCATATGATATACTGTACTTTTTCTTTAAGATTTTGGATGAGCACTTATGGTCCTGCTGTTTCCTTTCTATATAATGTAGCATATAACTTTCCATACATATCCTTACAGATTTTACATCGAGAAAGGTGAACCTAATATCATGGTTGTTCATATTCAAAGTCTCCAAAAATGTATTCGACAATTCACATGTCCTAGTCCAAAAGATGAAAATATAATCTACCACTATGTACCTGTGCCATGACAACATGTGGCACGGGCACATTAAAAGTTCATCCATTTGACCACAGCTCACGTGCTCAAAAACAATCCTGATAATACATCCTGGTCTAATTTTCATCCTATTTCCTTGCTTAACTTGGACGCCAAAATTGTATTAAAACTTTTAGCAACTTGAATAAATAAAGGCATTGATGGTCTGATAGGCAGGAGTGACAATGTGCACTGTATCCTTCAGCTTATTCATATTTCCAGAAAGAGACAGTGTCCAGCCTTCCTGCTAGCCCTGCACATTAAAAAGGATTTAACTCTATCATATGGCTCTATCTTACATTTCTTTTAGAATGCTGGGAGTTTGGTTCTCATTTTTGGAAATGAGCAGGCGCTCAATATCTGGGTTTCTGCTCCCCCCCTTCCCCTTCAACATCGGCTGAGGCACCAGACAGGGTTGTCCACTGCTGCTTTTTGCTTTGGGGATTGAACTGCTTTAGCCATTTGACTGAACACAGATATCTAATGACTTGACATAGGATCACCTTTCAGGCAATATTATTATGTATTATTATTCAGGATTTATATAGCGGCAACAGTTTGCGCAGCGCTTTGCGCTGATTTAGCATTAATCAGCAGAAATATGAGTCATCTATGTACAGCTTCAGTAATGTACAGCCTAGCAGTGGAGTAGTTAAGGGTATATAATGTACAGCCCAGAGTGCAGTGGCCATTAATACATCAAATACATCAGTAAAGGGTATATACCACACAGCACAGCATGCAGAGTATGTAATATAGAATGTGTGTTACATAATCCCAACTGCTGCAATCTGTATGCCATTTTGTATTTTTCATACTTCTGACCACTCTTTCAGCTGTTCTGTGCATTGCATACTGCTGACTGCTGAACTCTGTATATTGTGGTGTATTTTGTATGGTGAGAGGGCAGCAGTCAGGAGTGTGTAGAGTGGTCAGAATTATGTAACACAAGGCCCCAGTACAGATTGCAGTGGTCAAGAGTATATTCCAATCCAACCCAGCATACAGAGTGCACTGGTAAAGAGTATGCAATGTGCAGCCCAGTATACAAAGTGCAGGGATTAGTACAACCCATCAAATAGAGTTTTCAAAATTTAGGCATACAGTTCAGCTGGCCATTAATATGTAACATATGACACTAAGGGGTATGCAACAAATAGCACAGCCTACAGAGTATGGTGGTCAGGAGCATGTAATGTTTAAGGTACATTACAAAATCCTGGTTGCTGCACACTTTGCTGTGCCATACATTACATACTTTTCACCATTGAACTTTGTCCCCTAGTAAATTTCCCTCCTCCTTCCCAAGCAAAAAAACCCTTGTCTCAATTAAAGGAGAACTATGGGGTCAGGGCTTTTCCCCATAGTTCTCCTTAGGGTAACGGGAGGACACAAACTAGCGTCCTCCCGTCACCCTAAGCTCAGTATACCGCGAGCTACAGCTCGTGGTATACTGAGACGCCGGAGCGGATCCCGTCATCGATGTCGAGATCCGCCCAGCTGCGTGAGTGACAGCTGGCTCTGTCTATCTAGAGGCAGAGCCAGCTGTACCCGCCCCCTCCCCCATACGTTCCGCCAGTCAGCGCTGGCGGATCGGAGCGGGGAGGAGGGAATCCATCCCCTCCCCTGTCACAGCAGAGAGCCGTGACAGGATCGAGAAGTGAACGAACCCCGGCATGTGTTCGCTCACCTCCCGATCTACTGAGCCAACCTGTGACAGTCTCATTGTCACAGGTCGGCTAGAACTAAGAGGTGAGTGAAAAGCACTCACCTCATAGTTCTCCTTTAACCCCTCCCAGAGTAACCATCCAATGCTCATCTCTGCACCCCTCTTTCACTGCTTACCTCTGTGCCCCAGTCCATAACTTAACTCTACACCCATTGTCCGCAGCTCACATCTGCACACCTTGTCTACACCCTACCCCTGGGCCCCTCCTGTGCACAGCTCACCTTTGCACCCCGTCTACAACCCACCTCTGTTCCCATCCACAGTTTGCCTCTGTGGCCTACTATACAAATTTCCAATCTCATTTCATTATGTAATCCTGGAGTAATTTTGGAGTAATTTTTCATTTTATTTAACTTTTTTTTAAACTTCATTGCTATCACACGGGTGGCACATTGATGGTACATTGGAGGTGACAGAATCTCTTTAAAGTGACATTAGGGGTATTTTAGACCCCTAGTGCCACCTTTCCACTTCACTGGATTCAGCTGCTGAGGCAGCTGAATGTCAACACACGGCTATTGCTCCAAGCAGTGGCCTGGTGCAATAGCCAGCCTGTTATTGGTTATTTTAAATTGCAATAGCCAATAGCAGGCTGGCTATTGTACCCGCCCACGGCCTGCTGTCAATCAGCAGAGAAAGTTCTCTATCAGGTGCTCCTCTGCTGATTGACAGTAGGCAGTGGACAGGTGCAATAGCCAGCCTGCTATTGGCTATTGCATTTTAAAATATCCAATAGCAGGCTGGGTATGGTTCCCAGCCTTTAGATGCAGAGGAGGAACGGGGCGGTAGCGGAGGCATGGGGGGCGGGCCAGCGAAGAGAAGGACCAGGACATCAGCAGAAGTACGAGGGGGGGCAGCAGGGGATTGCAGAGTAACAACATTCTCTCCTCTCTGCTGGTGCTGGCTGCAGTGGTCTGTGTCCCCGCTGCCTCTGCTGATACAGGCAGGGAGAGCAGCAGGGATTGAAAGGGACACAGACCGCTGCAGCCAGCACCAGCGGGGAGGAGAGCAGACGAGCAGAGTGGTGGTGGCAGCGCTGCAAATAATCGATAATGAGAATCATTGACGATTCTCATTATCGATTTTGTTTTAGTTTGTTGGCGAAAATTGGGTACCGGACGAAAATAGTTTTCGTCCCATTAACTACTCCTATAATTTCGTTTTCATTTCTTTTTTTATGATTTAAAAACACCCAAAAAACAACAAAAAAAACCTGCTCATCTCGGCACCCCTAGTCACAGCTCATCTCTGTCTCTCCTTTCACATTTCTCTTCTGCATTTCCCTCTACAGCTCACGCCAAGGCACAGCTCTCACCTCTGCACCCAGCTCCCCCTTCACAGCTCACTCACCTCTGCATCTTCCCCATCTCCAGTTCTCACCTCTGCAAATGCTCCTCCATATTCACAAGTTTTACCTCTGCACTCAGCCCCTCCACAACTCTCACCTCTGTACCGCCCATCCATGGCATTCACCTCTGCACCTCCCTCCTCTATCCACAGCCTTCTCTTCTGCACAT
>NW_017307100.1:755895-757583 GCF_000935625.1 Nanorana parkeri
TACCACCCCGTCTAAGGCTTACCATCCATCTTACAGCAGCTACAGTCAACACAGCTAGGGACACCCGATCTTTTTTAATAAAGTAGAGATCCACCTCTCAAACCTTTATACTGTAACTCCGTCTTAGAAAGTCAGGCCTCCAAACCCCTTTCATAGGTTGGATACTGGGAGAGAGACCTTGAATGCCATCTGGATCAGGAGGACTCAAAACCCCTTTTCTCCCTCTCTCCCTCTATAGGTCTCTTTTACTCTCCCTTGCGTCTTCCTGTCTTTTCCATGCAATATGACTAACTCCAGAATGACCTCGTATACCTCCTAACTAAACCCAGTAGTGGTCCAGATTTAACCCCTGTGAAAGGCCAGTACTTTGTATAACCTTAATCTCCCTCTATTTTGATTCAGCCTCATGTGTTAGGCTAAACTTGAACCTTCCGATTTTTCTTTTGTATGTCATATCGGCAATCTACCTGGAAATGGGTTCTGCAGTGTTATAAGTGGGTTCTGCAACGTTTTATAGACCTTCAGGTTGCCCACCAGAGATTACCAAAAGCTGAGCATTTTTTGGCAGATGTTACTGTTTAAGTTTTTTGCCAATGCATATATCCTTTTCTACCAATAAGAAAATCCTCAACATTTTTTTTAAACAGGTGAGAAACCTAGATGATGCATACACACCGTTCACCGTCCACAATTTTGCAAGCCAGTACCTTACAATATACATTGCCACAAAAATGATGACCGACTGAACTATTTCCTAATGTACACATGTAGAATCTTTACACTAAATCTAACTTTACATGTACTTTACTGTATAGCAATACAGTACATTAGGAAATAGTTCAGTCGGTCATCATTTACAGTATACAGTATAGCAATACAGTAATGTACATATAAAGTTAGATTTAGTGTAAATGGTAAACAATGAAATAAGGCCTGTTTGCCACCACTTTATCAGTTTAAATAAAAAGCCTTTTTTGGAGCAGTTACACATACCAAATCAGATTGTGTTTATTATTATGCAACTTAATCTGCTGAATAGCATGAAAATCAGAACCCACTTTGACTACATAGTTGTACATCCTATAACAGGGTGATCCATTTACCTCCTTCTCTGTAATTCCACTTCTTAAGTTGGTCAATCAACTCTTTGTTTCCATAAGGAGCACTGACAAATGTGAAGATGGTTAATGTTGAGAAAAGGACGTGGCAACTAAACATTATGAGCAATCCTGCGTGAGGGTAAAAAAAAAAAAAAGAATTGTGATATTTGGTTCAACTAAATGGGTTAAAACATTCCAGTTATAATCCCTGAAACTTTTGCAAATGTTTTGCAACCTTAAAGTAAATTTAAACCCTAACACAATTACATTTAGTTTGTTAAAATAATGTGCATAATAAATAATTGCCTTTTTAAAAAATATAAATCATTGTTTTCACCTTTTTTCATCCTTTGTATCTCAGTGCTGCCAATTTCCTGCATCCGCTTGCATGCATGCATTTTTTAAGGTTGGTTTTATGATGGTGACAACAGTGGACCATGCCTGCATTGAAACGACCATTTGTAGTCTCCAGCAGGAGGCCATTTGATAGCGTAACAATACAGTAGCGCAGGTTGGGGATAGGTACAGAGCGTTGTCATCCCATACCAGAGGTGTCTGAAGCAGGATCCCCAGGTATTACTGTTTAAC
>NW_017307100.1:757761-759164 GCF_000935625.1 Nanorana parkeri
AGAGGTGTCTGAAGCAGGATCCCCAGGTATTACTGTTTAACAAAAAAACTGTAGATTAACAAATATTAAATATTAATTTTAGAATTACAAGATTTTTTTTATTAGGTTTACATATACCTTAAAGTGTAACTGTGGCCAGATTTTTGAAAATAATTTCTAGCAGAGGCATTGCTAGGATTGTGTAAGGCCTGGGGCACCTTGGGACACTGTAAGGAAACAGTTTAAGAGAGGAAATCCACTAATTTTATAGAGATCTTTTCTCTCTTCCTTTTTGCATGTCCACTGGGTCACAGAGAGCAAAAAAAAACTGGCAGGAGTTTTTACCCATTACATCTCTATCCAAAACAAATTTTTTTTGAGCTATTCGTACATTTTTATTACTGTGCCACAGACACATATAAGCTATCACAATCATTTAAGCAATTAAGCAATTTTATTTATAAGTTCTTCTATTACATATGCTTTTTTACTCATGGAATATTGATAGGAGAGCTGACCTTTTGAGCATACCTTAAAAAGGAACTTTGATGGGACTAAGGTTTGGGGACAGTTGCCTGCAACTGTTGAGGCAATGCACTTTTTATCAGGAATAATTTAATTACAATATAGCAAATAAAGTGCTGGCGACATGATTTTGTATTCTACAATTTTGATTGTATATAGTGCAGCGGTCAGGGATGTATAATGGACAGCATATAGGGGTCAGGAGTGTGTACATATGCCCAGCATACAGAGTGTAGCAGTCGGGTATATGTAATGTACAGTTCACTGTGCACGATGACAATAAGGGTTATGTACCAGAGAGCATATAGATTATGGCAGTCAGGAGCTATTACTCCTCAACTCTGCACTTTGTATGCTGTCCTGTACATTGCCCACTCTTGACTGGTGCACTTCCAACAGGTCAGGAGTACTCGACACACAACACAGAGAAAAAATACCATTATCCTTCAAGTACCCCTCCACAAGAAACATTTCTCCCCAGCAAAAATCCCTCTATGCCTCATGCAAACCTCTCCCAGCAAATCCCCCTTACCTGGAAAAATTCTAGCATGCTTCTTTAAGGACTTACCTTAAATTATGCCTCTTGAGACGATTCTTATTTCCAGTAGTTTTCAGGAGTCCCTCCAGCACTGCTGCCAGTCTCTGATCCAGCGCTGACTGCTGTGTCTTCTGTGTCCCACGGAGTCTGTCCGTATGCACGCTGCCGGGCTGCTTGCATTGACTTACACTGTGTCTCTCCTCTTCCCCCGGCCGAAGATCTCTACTGCGCATGCGCCTGCCCCATCATGCTGCTCGGCCACTCGAGAATCTTCAGATCTTCGGACGGGAGGGAGCAGTGGAGACACAGGTAAGTAAAACCCTTTTTGGTAACTTTTTTATGTTTTTGCATATATCTACTG
>NW_017307100.1:766877-767144 GCF_000935625.1 Nanorana parkeri
TTAGCTCATTCCAGTGGGGAGAGAAGTCATCTTGTGAAGGAGTCGTCTCTGCTGGAGTCCCCAGCCTGGGGCCTGGCAGCTGGGTGGGCCTTCTGCTTCTTCTGCCTGCGGGAGCTGGGAACAACCGGGTGAGGTGGCTCCCTTTGGGCCTGAGAGGGGGTCTGGCGCGTCCAGCATCGGAGAGGGCCGAGATTGGGCAGGCAGAGAGTACAGGTCTGAGTACCAATCAGGGATGGTGACTTCAGGCAGATCCAGTCTGGCGCAGAA
>NW_017307101.1:0-15247 GCF_000935625.1 Nanorana parkeri
GTGAGGAGAGGGTGTCAGTGAGTGAGGAGAGGGTGTCAGTGTGTGAGGAGAGGGGGAGAGATGCTCTGTGGAGTAGGACAAGTCTAAGAGCTGGCCACCAAAGAGTAATTCTTTAACATCCGCTTCATAGGACTGGTGGCCACCATGCCATCTATTTCCCCGGCCACCAGTCTTGAAAATTCACCAGTGTAGTCCTATTTGCAGCAAATGCTGAGATAATTACATCACTGCTCGCTGTAGTGGGAGGACTCCCAGGCTGAACCGCCCACTGCAAATACATCATTTGATTGACAGGCCAGGAGACTCCTGTCCCTCCTCCTATCAGCTCACACTTTTTACTGACAGGCCAGGATTGTCCTGGTCTGTCCTGCCTCCTATCACCCACACTTTTTACTGACAGGCCAGGAGCCTCATGGTTTGTCCAACGTCCTATCACCCACACTTTTTACTGACAGGCCAGGAGCCTCCTGGTCTGTCCCACCTCCTATCACCTCACACTTTTTACTGACAGGCCAGGAGCCTCCTGGTCTGTCCCACTTCCTATCACCTCACACTTTTTACTGACAGGCCAGGAGCCTCCTGGTCTGTCCCACCTCCTATCACCTCACACTTTTTACTGACAGGCCAGGAGCCTCCTGGTCTGTCCTGCCTCCTATCACCTCACACTTTTTACTGACAGGCCAGGAGTCTCCTGGTCTGTCCTGCCTCCTATCACCTCATTCTTTTTACTGACAAACCCGGGGTCTCCTGGTCTGACCCACGTCGTATCACCTCACACTTGTAAACTGACAGGCCAGGAGCCTCCTGGTCTGTCATGCCTCCTATCACCTCACACTTTTTGCTGACAGGCCAGGAGCCTCATGGTCTGTCCCACCACCTATCACCTCACACTTTTTACTGGCAGGCCAGGAGTCTCCTGGTCTGTCCCGCCTTCTATCAGCTCACACTTTTCACTGACAAACCAGGGGTCTCCTGGTCTGTCCCGCCTTCTATCACCTCACACTTTTTACTGACAGGCCTGAGGCACTTTCAGTTCCGCTGCAGCAGCCTCACTTAATGCTTTGGCTGCACAGTGCTAAGCAAACAGGTGGAGGATAATATTTTTTACTAATTAATACCATTTTCCAACAAATATTTGGTGTGCTTGTGCACCAAAATACTAAATTGTAGGTTCCCACACTGAATTGATTTTTTTCCATCAGTGTTCAGGCACCTTTCTTCAGTGCTACCAGGCATGAACACAGTTAAAATGTCTCTGTCCCCACCTTCTCCATCACATTCAGCGCTCTGCATCCACATTTACTTCTGCTGCGAGTGCTAAGTTTAGCAGTGCTGAGCGCTGACTTAAAGCACAGCGTTCAGCGAAGGTTTGCTAACTCAGCACTCGCAGCGTTTTAGCAACTGAACACGCCTCAGTAGTCTCCTGGTCTGTCCCGCCCATCATGTCCTGCATTTCCCTTTGCATAATGCGAAAAAGTAGATGTCGTGTGTGGAAATCACGAAAGTCCTCCTACCGTGTATTGCCGGTTAAAACAGTGTAGTGTTTCAGAAAAAAATGATAACATCACAGGGGCCTAACTCTTGATTTACACAAAAAGAAACAAGTTATTTGTTAATATGTGACAGTGGTTTAAAGGAGAACTATGAGGTGAGTGCTTTTCACTCACCTCATAGTTCTAGCCGACCTGTGACAATGAGACTGTCACAGGTCGATAATAGAACCTGGCAGAGGGATCTATAAATGCTAAGTTATCTTGATTCTGGAGTGCACTTTTGAAAAGTGTTCAGCGTCATTATATTTTAAAGCCCAACTCCAGGATGAGAATAAAAAAAAAACTCTAATTCCCCCACATCCTCATTGCTAGGCGGTAGAAATATAAAAGAAAAAAAAACTTTTATAAATCCTGTTTTTTACTTACCTGGGTGTCCACATCACAGCCTGTGTGACCTGGAGACTTCCCATTGGCTGCCTACCAGAGATGTCCTCCCAGTATTCAAAGGAATACAGACGTTGGCCTATGGGGATTTAAGGGGACCAGCTGGCCAGCTGACCCTTGATGATGACTTCGCTGAGATCACTTGTACAAAACAAGCAGCGGCTTCCCCATTGTACATTTAGCCTTGCTTACCCAAAGCAGGGCTAAATGTAGAAAACAACTACCCGCCCGGCACCAGGAACTGCATGCGTCGGGAGATAGGAATTCCACACCCCTGCTGCCCCTCTACTCCCTGCTACCCCAAGGTCCGGCCTCGGTTGGCTTTTTGCAAGATCCGGCCCTGTATATAGATATATATATCTATATCTATAAATATATAGATATATATATCTATATACAGTACATATATATACACTGTATATTTGTTATGAGATATATAGCCGTAGGTAATGCATGTTTGAAGACTTGTTTGAACATACCATGGTATAGGGGCCCATCCATAGATTGCAGATCTGCCAGTGCAGCCAATTGATGATAATCACAAGATTATGGTCATTCAATATGTATGCAGACCCTTCCTTGTTGGCTACCTGCGGGGAAAGAATCGTTTACCTGGGTTAGATTTTCCCAGTTGATCACGTCTGCTCTCCCAAGATGAGTATCAGGAATGCTGGCACAGGTCTACAGAACATTTATTCGGCAATTGGATCTACATACCATATCCTGGGGCCACTTTAGGATTACCGGATGAAATAACTGACTTCCCTTTAATGTTCCTTATACTTAGGACATTATTACACAAAAGAGAAGACCATATTTTTCAGCCAACCAGTGAATAAAAAAAATGACTGTGAAATAAAAGGCAGCGACTAATAAGGCCACACTTTGAAGATCAGACACCTTTTGATATAACATCTCTGAAGCATTTCCATGAACTACTCTTTAGTCTTCCGCCATAATAATAGAAACACAATGTCTCATTTGATTTCCTAGCCTCCTTGAAGTATATTTTATAGAATCAAAGGGTACGTCAGCTTTGTACAAGTCATGCTTGCAAATGCGTAATTAAATATATGTTGTATTAAGTAATCTATGATTTCTGTTCCCGGAATGCTACAGTGGTTTCTATTTCACTGATTTTAAATATGCTACTAAAACAGAATAATTTGGGTTGTGCTTTAATTGTTCAGGCTTTCCTAATTGATATAAAAAAAACCAAAGAGGTTCAACAATTGTGTGCAAAAATGCAGGTCCCAAGTACTAAGATTATGTTGCAATGTGCAGTTTCTTACATTTCTACTTGGGGGCTAATGGTGAACCCTCATGTCTTGCAGTATGGGGTCCTGAGTTTAATTCTCTCAAGGATACCATCTGTGAGTTTGTATGTTCTTTCTGTGTTTTCATGGGTTAGTTCCCACAATATGAAGCATCTACTGGAGTTTAGTTGGCTTCCGACCAAAATGTCCAGAGACTGTGTGCATATAAAGCTAAAAAAAAAAAGGCATATTAGGACTTTCCATTAAAGTGAATGAATGCTACGGCATACATTCACAGTCAGTGCTCAGAAGATTATGAGACAGAGGCAGGTCACACAGTGAAGATCTTGGAGGAGCAGGGTGGTAGGTATGTATGATCTATTACAAAAGTGCTAAAAGAAAGGAGTAAAAAAAGAAAATGAGTACAGCTATCCTTTATCAGTGGTATGCATTGTACCATAAAATAGTATAAACTCTGTCATAGATTCTGCAATGATGTCATTGCTTGCTACTTCTACTGGGCCCATTAGGTACCTATGAACACAAGACGACACAGCCACTCTTGTTTCAAACAATTGATCAGACAGATTGAAATGCCTATTCTAATTTACAGTTGATCTCCTCCCCTTGTGACAAATGGTACTAGCAGCATCCCCTTGCACCTCCTCTTCCCCTTAACTATAACGATTAACAGCCTTTGCGTTTATACACCTAGTAGCCGAGACCAGTGCCTAAGGAGGGTTGGATCATGACTACATGTCTGGTTCCCGACTGAAGTCTAAAGGCACCAAAACAGAAACCTGTCTTGAGAGGAATGCTAGTGTAAGGAAGGTTCAGTCCATACAAGAAGACCAGTGAGGGGTTAAGCATGTGCATATACTATTAGCATTCATGCGCGCTCACATTAGCGTTCATGAGCATGCGCATTAGGCCAAATGGCCTATTTAAACAGACCTGTCCCATAAAAAGATTGCTGAGTGGTCTTCATCTTGTTCCTGACTTCCTGTGACCTGATTTGTGATCCTGCTTTCCTGTCTATGACCCAGCTTGTCTTCTGACTCTTCTTTGGATCTCTGCCTGTAATTTACAGTAATTTACTGCACATAAGAACAAATTGTGCACAATACAAAGGACTATATTGATATTACATTTTTACATCGGTTTCAGCTTCATTCATTGTGTAAAGCATACATGGTCTGTTCATACAGCAAATACTATAGCAAAAACTTGAAGTGATAAATTCACCCATTCTCAAAAATATATTTGTCGTAACTATTGTGCAAAAACATTGTCTGCCTTGCACTGCATGTATGTAAGTAACTAACACGGTTTTATAAATAAAATAATATGTGAATTGAAGAAAATGTTATAAGATATTATAAGGTTAATATTGACATTTGTCTGAAACATTTGTCCTTTGTGAAGTAGAACTTTCCTACCTACATGTCTGTTCAATGACTCACTAGGTAGTGACGTATTCGCACAATAGCAAGCAAGAATAATCCACTCATGAAAGGTTCACTTTTATGTCTTGAGGTCTAATTAGTTGTAAAGGGCTGTATTTTTCTTTAGGCATGTGTACAATATTGTATTTAGACATCATGCTGTGCTAGGGACAACCATGATGCCCTATACTGCACTATGAATGGCAGCACTTGGTCTGCTTTATACACAGAAGTACTTTTCAACTTTACAGACCGCCAGACAAGAGAAAGGAGAGATGGTTTCATATTTCTTAAAATGTGAAGAACCTTCTGACTTCTCTCAGCACTCTCTGCACCCCCGTCCACCTACAGTTTTCTTGCTGAATTTAGCCACAAAGGAAAACATTGAGAAAAAAAGTGTTTAGTTTTCGTGCTGCCTCCTACAATCCTGCTTCCCTTGGCACTGACCCATGAGTATCATGATGGTAAATGTAGCCCTGCTTATGTAGGCACTATGTCTTTCCTTTGGTGCCAAGGAAAAACGTAGAAAATTATATGAACTTGTAAAGGGTTCATTGGTTTCCTTACCAATTTATTAGAAATCAAACTAGACATTTATTTCCATGTTGCAGCTTCAAACAGTTAAAGGAGAACTATGGCGTTAAGGCTTTTCCCCATAGTTCTCCGAAGGGTAACGGGAGGAGACAAACTAGCGTCCTCCCATTACCCAAAGCTCAGTATACCGCAAGCTGCAGCTCGCGGTATATTGAGACAATTATGTCTGGATCCGCCCAGCTGCGTGAGTGACAGCTGGCTCTGCCTATCTAGAGGCAGAGCCAGCTGTACCCGCCCCCCTCCCCCGTCCGTTCCGCCAGTCAGCGCTGGAGGAACGGACAGGGGAGGGGAGAATACAGTCACTCCCCTGTCACGGCTCTCTGCAGTAAAATAATCGAGAAGTGAGCGAGCGCCGGTATGTGTTCGCTCACTTCCCGATCTACTGAGCCGACCTGTGACAGTTTCATTGTCACAGGTCGGCTCAGATTATGAGGCTGGGTGAAAAGCACTCACCTCATAGTTCTCCTTTAAGCTGACCTTCAATATTTGCATTGACCACCAATTAACTGGAGACTGAGCTAAGGAGGATACCAAGTATTGGGCCCATGTCTGAAAAGTAAGGGTGGAATAATACTGGCATTGGTGTGCAGTGGATAAAATTCACAGTAGGTCTCTCAGCTGGAAGAATGCTCTGGGCCCACAACAGGAAAAATCCAGACCTGTGTACAGAATAAGAACCAACAGGAAATCACTGTTTCAGCTGAATTTAGGAGAGGCGGAATAAGTAATTTTACACGCAGTGTAATAAAAAAGCTGTGCTTCTCCCTGCTGAACTGCAATAACACAACATACACTATATTGCCAATAGTATTGGGACACCCTTGCAAATCATTGGATTCAGGTGTTCCAATCACCTCCATGGCCACAGTATATAAAATCAAGCACCTAGGCATGCAGACGCTTCTACAAACATTTGTGAAAGAATGGGTCGTTCTCAGGAGCTGATAGGTTGCCACCTGTGCAATAAGTCCATCCGTGAAATTTCCTTGCTACTAAATATTCCACGGTAAACTGTTAGTGGAATTATAACAAAGTGGAAGCAACTGGGAACAACAGCAACTCAGCCACAAAGTGGTAGGCCACATAAAATGACAGAGCGGGGTCGGCACATGCTGAAGCACACAGTGTGCAGAAGTCGCCAACTGTCTGCAGAGTCAATATCTACAGACCTCTAAACTTAGTGTGGCCTTCAGATTGGCACAACAACAGTGTGTAGTGAGCTTCAAGGACTGGGATGCCATTTAAATTCATATGTGTGTGTGTGTAAAGGCAGGCATCCCAATACTTTTGGCAATATAGTGTATATATGTATTGGGATTGCCGCTCCAATGTCACAAGGGATTTGCTCCCAAAAACATTGCATGTAGCATTTTTGGGGGCAGATTATTGATGTTCCTGTTTGCTTTTGTGCTGGGCTGCTGAAAATCAACCTAAGATTCACACAACCTTAACCGGAGATTCAGGGCTCATTCACACTTGTGAGTTGTGGCAACATGTGTTAACACAATGCATGGCAATTATTGTAAATGACACCCTAATGCATGGTACAGTAGAACCTATGCAATGCAACGCACCACAATGCCTATAACGTGCATTGTAGTGCTCGACATTGTTAAAAAGGGTCCTGCACATTTTTTCATCTGTTGTAGTGCTTTGGTAGAACATCCCCAATAGGATTCCTACTAGCTTACAGCAAAAATAAAACCAAACATATTCTTTGGCTTTTCTTTTGGGTCAAAGCAGTGCATTTACTATTGAACTCCTGTGACCCAAAGTAATCATGTAGCGGACTACTGTCCTCTATATGCTGACAGCTCAGAGCTGAATCCGGGAAGCATCCCAACAATATTGTCAGGATCCACCCGGCTGCCTAATTTACAGCTGACTCTGCCTCTCTAGAGCCAGAGTCTGCTGTGCCTGGCCCGCCCCCTCCCCTATCTGTCCCTCTAATGAGCACTGGAAGAACACAGAGGGGAGGAGGGAATCCCTGACTGACTGTAAACGCTCTCTGCAGGGGGAAGACCATGAGCTGGGTGATCAGCAGTTATATGATCGCGTAACCCTCGGTATATGCAGTGTCCCATGTCAGCTCTAAAGCTGGTCATATACTGTTCTATTTTTTTCCTTCAACCCGTGGGCTGAATGCAAAAAGTAGAACAGATTTCCTTCATCAACACTTATGAGCGTTGATTGAGGAATCCCCGCTATTTCTTTCATATTCTGACTAGGGCCGCCGGCCACTGTCAGAATACCCAAACAGTGCCAGCAGCTCAGTGGCTGCTGGCTCTGTTCGTACGAAGATTTTCTTTGAATCTTGGGTGAAAAGGTGTAACTGTTGGGTGAAATTTATGTGAATTTGGGTGAAAACATTGATAAATAGAGCCCCTTTTGTAAAATAGGCCTTGTATTTGCATGCCTGCATAAACCATTCTGTTTGACAGGGATGATGAAGTGACTTCTTATTGTATTTACAGTTTTCTTCCTGTGGGAATCATGTTTCGTATCCTGGAAATACAAACACAGTCTCGGAGTGCCTCTTCTTGTAGGATTCAAACATGGAACCTAGCTAACATTTTGCTGTAATTAAACATAGTTGGGGCATGTGATAAGCAGTTCTTAAAACAGAACTCTGGGCACAAATTTTCTTAACCCTTGCACTGGGGCTACCACCACAATGCAAGGGTTAAGTTTTAGTTTTTGTCTAGGTTAAAAAAAAACACGTTATACTCAACTGATCCTCATAGCCGGCTAGCAGTCACAGCGCTCCCTCCAGCCTGTGTCCACCTCTGCTTTAGCAATGGTACTGTATATCCCTCAGCGTCCTCACATCCTATACATATACACTGTGTATAGAACGTGATGACTCAGGGACTGAAGAGAGCAGAGGGGGAAAGAGGCTCCAGGGACCAGTCGAAGAGCATGTGAGTATAACTGTTTCGTTTTTCACCCTTGACAAAAAGCAAAACAAGAACGTAACCCTTGCAGTGCAGGTGTAGCCCCACTCCATGGGTTAATAACATTTCTGCCCAGAGTTCTTCTTTAAGAATCATGCAACAGGTACAATAACACATCCAGTAAAATGACACTGGTAATCTGGTAAAAAAAAATAAACACTGGTATCTAATTGTAAAATAAGTGGAACCTAATTCAAGTTCTAATAAGGCTGCCAACAAGCTAACTCAGGGTTACGCCTAGCACAAGGCTTTACCCTTCCTGGAGAAAGCAGGTCTAAACATGCAAAACGATGTACGGGTCCATGCGAGCATCACGATCTTACAGATAGGAACACAAGTGAATGTGACTTTTGCGCAATTGTTTCTTTTTTATTGTGAGTACATTTTTAACCTTTTTAATAAATACTTTTTGATATACTGCACAATGGGAGCATATCTCTTTTTCTCTGAGCATGTACTACTAAGAAGGTGGAGGATGAAGTTGATATAAATTGACAGAGTGGAGGGATTCCTAGGGGGTTATTCACAAAGTTGCAGAAGACAGCCGAGTAAATAACCGAATCAAAGTAAGTTGAGCCGAAGTACGTTTGGCTATTCACTACGGCTCAGTACGGCTGATTTCAGCTGTACATCGGCTGCCTTCGGCTGTACTTTGGTCGAATTGCAGAAGGACTTCGACTCAGCCGATTCAACATCTGGATGCTCTGGCAGCTCACTCACTGCCGTTCGCCCTTTTTCATATAGGGGTCGAACTGCAGTGAGTGAATAGTTGAATGCCGCTGAGCATAATAAAAAAAATTGGGTGGAGCTAGCAGTGACAGCTAGCTCCGCCCAACTGTTTCCTATTGGCCGGCAACTGCTAGACTCTTCTAGCAATCCCGGTCAATGAAAAACAACTGGACGGAGTCGGCGTGACGTCACGACCTTCTCCGCCTAGTTGTTATTGTTTGATGACAGATCAGCATCCCCGGGTTATTTGGGGACGCTGATCTATCATTACAACTAGATGGAACCAGCCGTGAGATCACAGCTGGCTCCGTCCAGCTGTCATTTTCGGGGCTTACGGCCGGCCCTTCGGCAGGGCGTTCGCCCCGCTTTGTGTGTCACTTCGTCTCAGTCGAGCCGAAGCATATGCCTTTCACTCCGCTGAGCCACCTAGCCGCCTTCGGGTGCTGTAGGGCTATAGTGAATAGCCCGTACAGCAGCCCTTCGGTTCCACTGAACCGAAGGGCTCTGGCGGCAAAAGAGAGCTGAAGGATCAGCCAAAGCTACGGCTGGATCCTTCGGCTCCTTTGTGAATAACCCCCGTAATATATGCTGAGAAGTGGAAGGAGGATTAGGAACCCCTTTGATTAATCGTTGTATCCAAAAACAAAGGAGAGGAAGTGGCCCTAAATATACATAAAAGCGCTAATTGTTCATCTGTAACGCAGTGAAAAATAGTAGTCGGTGAGTTTGGCTAGATACATTTTCCAAGCATGATGGAGAGCACGGATTACACATTATTTTGTATATCACATGGAGATGGTGTAGTTCTAAGTGTTGGAAAAGATTTTTCTTCACATTAAGATTGCACCCTACTACAAGAAAGACTGTATATGCTAAACTCCTTTGTATAAGTTGAAGGACTGAACATTATATCTGCTATATGGTCTGATTCAGAGGATTTTCAATGGGTGCATTGCTAGATATCAATGAACACTTGTTACATTGCACTATAAGATTGTTCATTTGTTGATGTTTTTTCACTTATGATTCATGGTTTATTAGATTTTAGACCACTTAGTCCGTTTGGAGTTGGTTTAAAGACATTTGTGATTTTTGCTGCACCCATGTTGTGCACAACGCATGGTCATCTGATCATAAGTTCATATATTTGAGAGTCTTTATTGACATTTTTTACATAGTTTCTTGTAAAAAAAAAAAGTATATTTTTAGCGCAGTGCTACTTTTCACTTTATCAATTTTGGGTGTAGTCACCTATTTAGCACAGCTGCTTGAGAGAGAGAGTTCAGATTCCTAAGCGCAGTTTTCAGTATCTCTTACCAAGTCTAAACATGCATCCTATTACTATGTACCTGTCATAAAACATTGAACACCTGAGCAGAGGGTCAGCAACCTAAATGATAACTGTTTATTTAGTACAGTACTTCACCATGGAATGGCTGTATGTTCCACCTATGTCAACAGTTGTTATGTTGTTCTTATCTTTACAAACATTGAGTTGAAGTGACACTAAACTCAGGAGTTAAATCTTTAAAATGCATTTAAGTACCTCAACTTAACAAAAATGTATGTTATTTATCACTCAGCTGTAGATCCTCAAATCATCTCTGAATTGGTGCTGACACTGTCCTTCCTTCTGGAGGGTGGCTACTTTTGCTCCTCATGGTCCCTGTGTGTGTTGTAAAGTAGCCACCGCTCCAAGCTCCCTTCTATGGTAGACTACAATCTCAATATAAATTAGTAAACTAAATGTGAGATTGTAGTCCATCACAGGAGTGAGTTTAGAGCGCTGGCTAGTTTACAACACACACAGGGACCATGGGGCACAAAAGTAGCCACCCTCCAGAAGGAAGGACGGTGACAGCACCAATTCAGAGATGATTTGAGGATCTGCAACTGAGTGATACACAAATAAGATACATTTTTTATTAGTAGTTAGGGTACTTGAATGCATTTTTAAGATGTAACTTCTGAGTTTAGTGTCAATTTAAGTCATCCTATAATGAATGGGCTGCCAAAGCACTGCAACAGATGAAAAAAATGTGCATGACCCTTTTTTGACACAATGCAGCTCTTATCTCACTGTATCTGCACTTTCCCAACACAGTCCAAGGCTCCTCTTCCAGTTCTAGTGCCTGTGCCAATTCCTGTCAAAATCTGTATCTCAGTCTCTATTGCACACAGAAGCAAAAGACCTCCTTCACGTAGGGTGCAGTCTTGCTGCTGCATCCTGTAAGCAGGGTTTTTAAAAATAAATCTTTGGAATTTTCTATTGAAATACCACGCCGCAAGCACGTACCCACACGGTTGTGGTGCAGTCCTATTCAGTTCAAGCTGCACCACCTGTCAAAAACGGCATGCCGCATATTTTTTGCAATGTGGCAAATGCAAAGTATGCCATAATAATGTATACAGCACTATGCAGTACAGCGCTACAATTGCATTGGGCTCCTGGAGAATGTTAAAACCACACACCATCTGCATGGTTTTACCACCCTCTCATCGCCCATGTGAATGAGGCCTAAAACAGCAACATACACTGTGGGAGTGACTGAGAAAAATAATACAAGGTGAGACATCTTTAACTCACCACTCGCTGGATAAGCAAGGGTTGCTTCAAGTGCTAGGATAAGTGATGATTGAGCATCCTGGGTGCTTACAGTTAAAGACCAGGCTTTCTCCTCTTTATAAGACTGGTCTCCTGAAGTTGTAGCTCTCCGATGTCATCATGTACAATGCAGGACCAGCAGTCCTACAATGCACATGAGGACACAGAGGGCCTGCTCACACCCCAGGAGAGTGCCGGATGCAAGGAACGTGCTAAATATTACTGCTTTTTTTAAATTATTATCACCCCCTAGACAAAACAAGCATTTGACCCTTGGGAGGGAAGGGGCACTGTGAGGGTAATTTTTAGGCTAACTCAGATTTCAGCTTTAACTTTAAGTATAAAGATGGATAAATAGATGAAGGTCTGTGCCCAAATATGCTGCAGGTGCTTAAAGGAAATGTACCATACATATGGAATAGCTTGTGGCTAGTGTTTAGGAGTGTGATTAAATAGATTTTTTGGTGTTACACCAATACAGTTGTGTCCAAAACTACCATGTCAGTTTAATTTAACCAAAAACCAATGTATCACACAAAAGGGGAAAGGTTTAATCATGGCAAGAAAAAGGTTGTTTTTTTGCTCTAAATAAGGGATTGTGTAATGCGGACATAAGCTCTCTTGATTCATGTGAAGATTAAATTTTAGGCTGCATTCACACCAGCAGCTGCGTTACAAAACACAGTTGCTGGTGTGCGTTACCAATCACATTGCCGATGCGCCGATCCCGGCCCTTCGCACTGTTTCCTTTTAGTATTTTTTTGTGAACCTTTTTGAAATGTCACAAGTGACATTTCATTCAGTTCTATGGGCACAGCGTGGTGCCATATGGTTGTACCACATCACAGCCTGCTTCTCTGAGAAAAAAAAGTACTGCATGGGCCCATCCATGAAAAGGCAAATTGCCTTGTCTAGTGTTTGGGGTGAATCGACTCTTTTGAGTTTTAATAGCAGGTCCACTTCAATTAATGTGATTGACCTCCTCATAGCACCTTTCTTACGGCTGGTGCAGACCTGGGCGATCCGGAACGCACTTCCCGGGACCGCGCGATCGTGTGCATTGGCACACAGCGGTTGCCGCATGGCCCCATTGATTTTAATGGAGTTACATCCGCGCGGGAATCGCTGAAAAAAAGGTACAGGTACCTTTTTTGCGACATGGAACTTTTTTTTTAGCTGCGATCGTGTTCCATTGCATGGGTGGAATCGCGGCTGGAATCTATTTTGATTGGACCGAATCGAACCAGACAGCAGGCATAATGTGCCTTGCGATCCTGTGTGGCCGAAGGGCGTGGCTACGGTGGCATTCACTTCAAAGGACGGCCACGCCCCCTCTTACCCATAAAAAAGGGAGCCGGCCACAATGCGAGGCAGTGCGTTCTGGCCAGAATCGGGCCGGAACGCACTGCATTTGGTGTGAACAAGGCCTAAGGCTGGAAGAGACTTGGTCATGAGGTAAAGCATTATTTGTGATTACGCTCTCATGAAAGAAACGGTTTCCTCACGCATGCTACATGCTGGCTTGGAAACATGACTTTGTTTAAAAAGTTTTGCTTTCCTGTCTTAAAAAAAAAACACGCAGCGCATGGCTGCTTCCATCACAAGCTAATCACGTGCTTTTTTTCTGACAGATTTCTTTTACTCTTCAGGGACTTAAGCCATGATGTGTATAAAAGCCTTCTGCATGGAGAATGAAGACGCTGCAAGATTCTAAAACTTTGGAAGATTAACATGATTAACATGATTGCATTTTTGCTAATGTAGCTTTAATGGGCAAACTAGTTTGTAACAACATACTGGTGGGAGACACAAGTCTACAATTTGAATTGTACATGCGTTTTTGTTCCCCTGATGCGACTATTAAACTAATGTGGGTTTATTACACTCTACTAGCCAGAGGAATTCTTGATCTGTTTTACCTTTAGAGATAAAAGGTATTAGATAGGGAAACAAAGCTATCCAGCACATCTAAAATGTTGGGTAAATTTTTTTGTGTTTTACCTCTTATGCAGACAAATTTGAGAATCCCCCTCTATAGGTTTGTTATGTGTTCCTATTCACTCAGCATATCGAAAAAATATATTCTATGTGTCTGTGTAGCTGGCCTTTGGAGCTTCACTGTACAACTTCAAAGTGACAGGAAATGCTGTATGTCCACATAGAAAGACTAGGGACACTCTGATCTTCCTCTCATTAACATACAATGCTTGTGGATCTATAACTTTATTGGGACAGACCTTATTCAAATCTAGGTTTACAACTAATAATGAGATCAGTCAGCACAGTACAGTGAGGATTAAAAGGAGAACTATGAGATGAGTGATTTCCACTCACGTCATAGTTCTAGCCAACCTGTGACAATGAGACTGTCACAGGTCGGCTCAGTAGATCAGGAGGTGAGCGAACACATACCAGGTTCACTCACCTCTCTATCCTGTCACGGCTCTCTGCCGTGACAGGGGGAGGGGCTGGATTCCCCTCTCCGATCTGCCAGCGCTGACTGGCGGAACGGACGGGGCGGGTACAGCTGGCTCTGCCTCTAGATAGGCAGAGCCAGCTGTCACTCACGCAGCTGGGCGGATCCCGTCATCTAAGTCGGGATCCGCTCCGGCTGCGGCGTCTCTGTATACAGCTACAGCTCGCGGTATACTGAGCTTAGGGTAACGGGAGGACGCTAGTTTGTGTCCTCCCGTTACCCTAAGGAGAACTATGGGGAAAAACACTGACCCCATAGTTCTCCTTTAAAGATGAACAACTCACCCCACTTGCATTCTAGAGGAATGGCCTTGTACACAAGATACGTGTGCAAGTGTTGGATATGGGGTTCTTGTACTTGGCAGGTGCTTTCTGGAGTTACGGCTGCTGCATCCCCTATGGGATTACTTTGCTAACATTAATGGACGCAGGATATACTTTGGCAGATAAAAATACAGCATGACTGCGGTGTATAACGAGTGAGAATAAGCTTTGGGGTAACGTTACAATCACATGGTGGCATCCAATCAATTAGGTGTGGGATGTGAATAAAAGAAGAACAGATGTGGAAACTGCAGGACTGGAGTTGCAATGGACTTTTTGGTTTCAAACATCCATTCAATCATTATCCTGCATGATCACTGGGAAATATAATAGCAGATGAATGACTCGGTTAGCTGGAAGCCTTGTGGAAAATGAAGGTGCAATCATGATTGTATTGATGTGTTATACCATAGTTTTGATGTTAACTTGCAAATAAAATAATGCGTTTAGATAACTTGCGATCTAGGATACCGATGGTGTTTTCTATGTGCTTTACAGAAGAAGTGAATTTAAAAAAAAAACCCTTAAGGGTTAAGTGCTCATTTTGTCTATGGGGCTCAAATAAAACAGATATATTCACCTGATCCTTGGTCCCGTGGTGGTCAGCACTCACCTCTCCCCCCTCCACTCTGGCTGTGTAATGTCTCTTGCCGTCCACACGTCTAATGCAAGGGAAGGGACCTGCATTGGGAGTTATGATGTCAGTGGCCCTTAGGGCGCTGGAGCTTGGGGGAGAAAAGGCTGTGGGGACCAATCTAGCAGCCTGACAAGCAGGGCCGGATTTAACTCTCCCTGCCGCCCCAAGGCCAGGTTCCGCAATACGACCACCCCCTCTCCCCACAATGGAGAATGGCGGCGGGGTTAGTTTAAATTTTTTTTACTGTTTCTTTATTTTTTTAAACTTTATCACTTTTTGTATAATTATTTC
>NW_017307101.1:15373-31751 GCF_000935625.1 Nanorana parkeri
GGGGGGCGGGGAGGGGAGGACGGACCGGCCGGCTAAAGACTTTTTACATGTCATCTCGGCTACAGCGCCGAGATGACATGTAAACGAACAATCGGCTTCCTCATTGCGCGCGCCGGCAACTTCCCCACAAGGACACCGCTGCCGCCCTCTGCGCCCTGCCGCCCCGAGGCCGGGCCTCGGTGGCCTTGTGGGAAATCCGGGCCTGCTGACAAGGCCGTGGATCAGGGGAACATATCTGCTTTACTTGAGCCCACTAAAATCTTTTTAATCTTCTTAAATTCCCAGAGTTCTTTAAAGTGATGGGAGTTTGTATAGTCTCAAATTAGGATTTTTTAAATATATGGCGTTGCTTCCCACAGAAGTAAGGAATGGCAGTTCATACCAGTGACTCTGTATGCAGTAAACACTATACAGTCTCAGAACAATATGAAGGCTATGTCATTGTCTAAAGAAGCACCAGTACAGAGAAAAAAAGAAAGAATGTAAACAGCTCATATACAATACAAAAATGAAATCACTTTTATTACCTGTACATTAGAGCAATATAAAATGGTCTTAACCTGTGTGTAGGAGGTCCTGCGTGTAGGAGGGAACATTCATGAATGTTCTTCACACAATTGGTCAGAAAACCAAAATAAAGAGCACAATAAAAAATACATTTCTGGAGACTTGCACAGGAAACAGGGAAAGGTTTATACATCTGGCTACAGAGTGTAGACTTATTTATCTAACACTTCATATACGTGTTTGTAAGGAACCTTGTTATCATTGTGCTCAGTTTCTGTCAATGGCAATGAAATTCTCCCACTCAGAATGATGGCTGCAGACAGAAATAAGGTTGATTATTAGGAGTAATCCAAGTCCAGGCATTTTTTTTGCTGACATAACAGAATATCTGGTTGCTGCTGTTCCTTTTAAACCGTTTCTAAAGCTGCAGACATCTCTTTGAATTGTTTGTGAAAATTCTGAAAAGTGAAAAATGAAACTCGGTTAAATATTGTATATTTCATTTCAAATGTGGCCAAATCTATTTACAGAAAAGGACTAAATCATTTATTTGGCACAAAAAAACAAAACTCTTCACACATAATTTACACTGTGGTGTTACAGTAACAATGGCAAATGTGCGCTAACATGTCACACACAATGTGGTGCAACTTGCATTAAAGTGCACCCCAATGTACAGATGTCATCCATCTGTGCATTATGCTGGGCTGCGTTAAAAATAATAGTGCAAGTTTGTTTTTCTGTGTGTTGAATTAGAACTGAACTCTGGAAGCTGTACCCAAACATTGTCTGTGTTCCCCCTGCAGATGATCTTTTCCTTTTACTGACTTACCAGTTACACACCGTGTCTCTGTGTAGAGGTAAAATGTAATGGATATCCCACCACACTCCTTACTAGTATATCCCCTGAGGATGGGTGCTGCAGTGGCCGCAGATGGTGCCGCTCAAATCCAAGAATATACAGTGAGGAGAATTTATCAAAACTGGAGCAGACAGAATCTGGAGCAGTTGCCCTGGCAACCAATCAGCATCTCTCTTCAGTTTACTCAGGTAAGATTTGAAAATGAGACAGAGAAGCTGATTGGTTGCAGTGCAAATCTGCTCCAGTTTTGATAAATTCCCCCACAGTATGTCACCGGCACACCGGAATCAAGTGTCCAAAATCCAAAGCCTTTTACTTTACTTTTAAATCGAGTATCTCGGCCGGAACACAGGAGAGGAACTTTAAAATAATAACCAGGTGGTATAGATGCCCGGTGACAGTACATAAAATAAACCCCCAAGTATCTAAGATGTGTTGGAGATGCGGGACAGATGAGGGCACAATGTTGCATATATGGTGGACTTGCCAGGGAATTAAGCCCTACTGGAGAACTATTTTTGAACTAGTGGGTAGAGTCATGGGACCAAAACTACCCGAAACCCCAGAAGTGGCATTACTATCAATGCTTCCGGGCCCGGTAAAAAGTATCAAGAGGGGACTGGCATGCCCCTTATTGGAAGCAGCAAGGGCGATAATCCCAAGACATTGGAGACAACCAAATACTCCTGAGGTTCGGGACTGGGTATTGGAGGTAAATCATGTTATGCGAATGGAAGAACTGACAGCTCGGGTATACGATAGATATGCAATATTTGTAGAGAAATGGAGACCATGGATGGCCTTTCTCGGCTCAACAGAGATTCAAAAATACTTATAAGGAACTAGTGTACTGTTTGCTTCTCCCTTCCCCCCTTTTTTTTTGTGCTTTTATTATGGTCTTGTTTGGACTGCTTCCGAGTAGCTACCATGGAAGGGGTACTGAAGGAGGGGTGGGGGAGGGAGGGGCTGTGAGAATGGACGATGTAGGGAGGATGATAGGTTGTAATGTAGGAGCGAGAGCGTAGGCACAAGACTGTGAATGGGAGTGGGAGTGTATAGCTTTTTTTGGTCAGTTTTGTTGTCTGTGTTTTTGTCCTTGTTTTTTAAATTTGTAATTTCCTGTTAGGTTTTTTTGGTATAACAGATATAATAGTATCTATGAAGGTGGCTTAGCTTAACATAGAAGTGATTAAAAATACTACTTAAACAAGCAATAGTGGATAAGAGATAGTAGTTGGATATAGATGTCATTGGTACTATTTTTTTTATGTATTTAATTGTATCAAGAAATTGTATATATGATATGAAATAAATAAAAATTTATTCTTGAAAAAAAAAAAAAAGTGTCCAAAATCGTCGTCACAAAGAAAGCAACATTTCAGGGCCATTTTGGGTTTGATGAAAGGACCCAGAGTGGCCCCGAAAATGTTGCCTTCTTTGCGACAAGATGTACATGCATTAATAAAGACCTTTCTGGACACTTGGATTCCGGTGTGCTGGTGACATACTGTATTTCATGTGTAGAAGTGGCCATCTTGGTAGAGACAGGGTTTTGCTTCCTCATATCAGAGCCTCCAGCATGAAGAACAGTGATCAGCACAGTATCAAACCAAATCTCACTCTAAATCTTCTTATACTAGCAGTCAGAGGCAGCAGTGCATAAGATCTCACACTGCCGATATACAGCTATGAGGCTAAGTGCCTACGCACACTCACATAACTAGGAAGTACAATACTATATTTCAGAAGAACTCCAGACAAAAAGGAAGACTGTTCCGGGCCCCACTAAGGCTAAAATAGCTTTTGAAGATGTAACTTATAAAATAGCAAATCTCCACTTTTTGGGTTCCATTCCATTTTACAGTGTGGTGCCACCCCATTCAAAATGGGCTGCCTTAATTCAGCGTGCATTAACGTATGTTAACACAATACATAGTGTACCTGGCCCTTTACTGTGTGTCACACCTGCACTGTGAACCCACCTAGACATGTATAGGACAGTTTTCCAAGCATCCCCAGCCTTGAAGTACAACCCTATACAAGTCTATTAGGACTCACTGCACTGGTGGGGCCAGCGATGAAGAACAATTTAGGCCACAGAACATAAAAACAAGAAGCAAGGCTCGAGCTGTTCTATTGAAGTAAATGAGCCGCCGGGGTGGGGGTTTTTCTGTGTAAAAGGGTTCTGGAGATGCTAGGGAGAGAGTGGTACACAAAAAAAATATATCTTTATGAATATCTGAAAGAAAGTCTATGACATTATTCCCTATTTTTCATAATGAGCATATATAATATGTATGTTATTCAAATTTAGACTTGCCACCTCTGGGAATTGGAAAATTATTTGTATTGATGTATTTATAATTTTTCTTTAAAATGTTGTATCACTTATAACACACACACACACACATCCCAGATATGATTACAGTAGAATAATGTTGGATTGCTTTCTTTTCATGTGACCTCTGATATTTCCACTGCTTTACTATAAAAAATTAATATGTGAGTTTAAAGAAAGTCTGCGTGAAGAGAAATATGTAGGCTGCCATGGGTGACCTTTCCAACTGAAAAAACTGGTTTCCTTGTTCTCATGCTAATTACCTGTCTTGTCCAAGTATGCAGATCAGCAGTTTTGACAATGCTGACTTTACTAGCTGCATGCTTGTTCTGTTTCAGTGACTGAGAAAGTGCTGAAACCATCACAATTAATTAAGATTTTCAGAAGGAGGTCAGCAATGGCGCTCTCCATGTTTGTGTCACAGCAATTATACTTTAACCCAGGGCTCAAAATTTCCTGAGTACTGAGCTACTAGCCAGGCCTTAAAAGTTACTAGCCACCAGTTGCCCCACCTAACCCTTACCCTGCCCCAGCCTTAACTCCGCCTCTAAACAGCGCCCGCTTCTACTGTAAGGTTGTACGACTTTCGTCTTCCAAGCACGCTGAAAAACGATTTTTGGAGGGTTGGTGGCGTGGTCGGAAGACGAATGCCGCACGTGCCGGTGCGATGATGAGGGCTTGCGATGATCGGAAGTACGATCTGCCTGTCTAAGATGGTACGAGATTTTAATGACCTTACAACCATCGCACAACGAAAGTCGTGCGATGGTTATAAGGTATATGGGCAATGGCCATAGAGTGATGGAGGGGCAGCTATGTACATTTTGGTTCTCAGCTTTTTGAAGAGGTGGAAGAATGAACTGAAATTTTAATCCCAGAGAAAAAAAAGTCAGCAGTAACATTTACCAACCTGAAATTCAGCAATAGACATCTCGATGACTTTACTTGTGACCTGGCCAGAAGAGTCTACCACTTTTAATGACACAGTGACATATGGATGATTCAGGGATCGGCAGTTGTCTGAACTTACAGCCATTCCAATTTTCCATTGAAAATCGACAAGCTGTAATTACAAAAAAACATATACAAGGAGAGATGGGCAACAATCCATTAACCTTTCTGCTACCATCAACCTACCACACCAGGAACTTATATAATGATCACTAGGAAGCAGAAAATGCAGCATTTTAAGACCTGAGCTGCTGGAAATCTAAAGTGATATTAAAGTTTAATTTTAAAATTTTTATAAAGAGGCCCATTCCTTTAAAACTCATTTGTTGTTTTAAATAAAAAATCTTCCATTCCCCGCTCTCCAGTGGGTCCCCGCAGCACTCTCCCCCCTACACGGGTGCCGCCATCAGCTAGGCAGCTGCTGTGGAGGCACCCATGCTTGCTCGCTCCCTGCCGTGCCCGCAAGAGGCTGTGTGTGGCCATAGACACACACAGCCCACACAGCACTATAATTACAGCATGCCACGCCCCTCGGGTTGATTGACGGCAGAAGGAGCCTATTGCTCCTCTGCCCTCAATCTCCTCCCCCCGCAACCAGGAAGTACTGATGAATCAGAGATCTGCTTTATCAGCTTCTTCTCTCTGGCTATAGCAGCCAGATGACTGACAGGTGAATGCGGAAGTGATGTAATACACACGGGGGATGGGGGGGCTAAAAGGTTAAAAAAACGCCCTGCCTTTAGTAATACTTTAAGTATAGTGCCTCTTCTTTTTCCACGTAGGTCTTTTTGCCATTTTGACCCTGTAGTGAGAGGGTCACTTTAACCTCTTGCCATCCGCCCGTTAAGAAAAAAACGGACGGACGGCTGACTCCTATCTGCGGGTTGCCGTCGTCAGACGGCATTTTTTTCCTGCTCGCGCGCGCCCCCTAGCGCGCGCGCACGGGAAACTACATTTATTTGTGCAGCAAAGTGTGCGTCTAGTCCCATACTGATACAATGCTACCAGAATTGTGGTCTATATTATGAACTGTATACCTCATGGCAATGAATCTTACTTGCGAAGCTGGTAACAAATCTCTGGATCCTTCATTCTCTAACAGACTTTTTCCTTCCTCATTCCACACATGACGGATGACTTGCAAGATCTGCTTTGGCAATGTGTATTTGCTTACAACAAAATTCAAAAGCGCATCGCTGGAAAGTCTGTGCTTTGCAGCAGTACTGTAAATATAGAGAAAGAAAATAATTAGGGCTGGGTGCTGCCAATCCTACATATATGTTTCTCCTCCTCTAAATGGTAACCAAGCTATCTAGCAAAAGTGATGGAGACAAAGCTTGGAATAAACTATAATGTTTTTTTTTAAATATTTATATGGTACTGCAACTATTTGAGCAGCTCTAAAAGAGTTATAGTTTGCCCCAACTCGTATCCATTTTGCTGGACAACTTGGTCTGCATATAAATGTGGAAACAACCACAAATATAGTCCTGTCATAGAAAGCAATGCATATACTGAAAATATTATCATTGCATTTATTAACCACATACTGTTATTAGAACACCAAATATAGTGGTCATTAAAGTGCAACAATCCATGCTAATAAGAATTCATCTTGTGCTGGTCTGACTTGAGCGGAGTCAATTATTTTTGCTATTGTTTACCACATTTTTTAATATGAATTGAATGAGGGTTCTGGTATTAACCACTTGCTGTCCGGAGCAATTTCTTACTATTTGCGCACACATGATAAATACATTTTTGGCTAGAAAACAGCTCCAGACCCCAAAACAATTATATATTTACTGAAAGCAGAGGGCCTGTAGAAATAAAAAAAATGCTAGTTGCAATTTTTTTATGTCGCATGGTATTTGCGCAAATGTTTATCAAACCAGTATTTTTAGGATAAAATAAACTGAATTAAAATTTTGTGCACAGAAACAGATCAATTTGTTAGTAAAATATGAAAGATAGGGTCACGCCGGGTAAATAGATACCAAACATGTCATGCGTTAAAATTGCGTTCGCCCATGAAGCTGCAAAAAACATCAATACCCAAAATTTTCCATAGGGAACACTTTAACCTCGTTTACCGCTCGTCAGTTTAGTGCGAACAGTGATTAACGGCTCTAGAATTATTGCTCTTACTCCGACGTTTGTGACGATATGTAACATGTGTTTTTGCACATAGGTGCACCGATGCGTGTTGTATGTGCGTGCACGTGGGGACGGGGGACTTTAACATTTTTAGTTTGCATTTTTGATTTTTCTTATATGTTATTTTAATTTGTTTTATTTTTTTAAACACTTTTTTTTTCCCCACTAACCTTATTGCTATCACATGTAATAGCAGATAAGAGTGTGACAGGTCCTCTTTATGGAGACATCAGAGGTCTTTCAGACCCCTAATATCACCTAGAGACACGTATAGACGCCGGATCGCTGGCTCTGAAAAATGACACCAAGAACATGGCTGCAGTAGCAGCTGTGTTCTTGTTTTAACCACTTCTGCGGGCCACCGTATATCTACGTATTGTGGCCCGCAAGTGGTTAAATACCACATCAACCATTTACTGAATTTAATAAGATACGTTGAGGAACATAACAGAACATTACTATATAATGGTGTTGGGGAATGCCCAAATAAATAATAATAACATACAGTAATTAAGTCCAATAGTGGGTGCCACACTCAGATAAGAGCTGGGGTGCACTTGCTTGTATTGCAGCGTTAATTTCGTTGACTAATAATTTTCGTCCTAGTTTTTGCCAACAACACTTTGTCAGTGACTAAAACTAGACTAAAATGTTAGGGAGAGATCCAATCAGAACTAATCTCTTTGGACTTCCAGTTCCGGTTCCATCCTGAATGGACAGCTAATAGGTCCAATGGCATTACAGCCAATATAGATTTTCATTTTAATATTTTAGAGTTGTACTTCTGTTTGAAAGTATGAAGAATGTCATATGCAAGTTGTTAGAATCAATGCATAACTAATTACTGAGCCTTTGTTGAAAATACCAATATTATTAATATATTATAAGACTTGGATTAATCCAATATTAAGATGAATAAAGACGTTATATATAACTGTATTGCATGTTCAGACCTTCATACCATAAGTAATAACAGATATATATGTAGTATATAGTCAAAAGACTATCAGGGTTATTCACAGAAGGGTGAAGAGTTTGGAGAAGGCAGGAGAAGTGAACAATCTAGGACAACATAGCTAAACTGGAAAGTGAGCTGAATTGGAGAATGTTTCTAGTTCAGCTATCTTTACCTAGGTTGTTCACTTCTCCTGCCTTCTCCAAACTCGTCAGCCTTTTGTGAATAACCCTGTAAGACTAAGGCCTTGTTCACACCAAAAGCGTGTGCGTTCCAGAGCGGTAGCTGCTGGAACGCACCGAGATATCTGAGAAACTTCCCCCCGAGTTTTGGGGCGGGAGGGGGCGTGGCAGTGCATTGAATTCAATGGCACTATAGGGCTTGCTCTATTTTTTGCAGTTTTTTTTCAACAGGGCTTGCTCTATTTTTTGCGTTTGCAGTGGAACGGAACGCTGGCAAAGTTTTGCCGCGCGTCCGATCGCACTACGGGTGGGGGAGGCGTGGAAGAGGTGCCGTTGAATTCAATGCACCGCCACGCCCCTTCCCCAAAACGCGGGGGGAAGTTTCTCAGCGATCGTGGTGCTTTCCAGCAGCTACCACTCTGGAACGCACACGCTTTCGGTGTGAACAAGCCCTAAAACGAAATCGAAATTTGGTGTCAAAATTAACACTTTGAGAAAAACAAGCAGTGCCTTGTGAAAATGTCGACTAATAAATCGACCAATGGCATAAAATTAATAAATAATACACAAACATAACAAGTGACAATTACTTGTACAGGTAACAATAACTGATGTTATCTGCCTCATCTCTCTAGACTCTACAGAAGGGTAGAACTCCCTCTGCTGGGCAAAAATACAGAATGGACATCCTTACAGTGTGTGATTTACACTGCTAAATGACGTTTACATAAGAAGGTTGATTATACAGCATTTTTAGTAATTTGAGGCACTATAGGAGCCAAAGACAGGGGCAGCAGATTTACAAACTTTGCAGACTTGCCAAGGTAGCAAGGCCTGGCATGGAAAGGGCAGGATTAGGCAGATATAAACTGCAGCTGTTCTGGAGTGCACTGTCAGCTTGTGATGAACCATCATTACATGCTGAGCTTAAAGGGAACGTGTACTGAGGGAAAAATGGGGGTTGCCATTGCTTACCATGTGAAACCAAGGACAAATCCTTGCAGATCAGTCAAGTCACAATAGTGAATTATTTTGCTAGGAACACCTCCCCAGTGACAGAATGAATAAACTGTGCAGTAAAATCACTCGCCTGATTGCATGTGTTGATAAAAGGTACATGGCAACCACACAATTTATAACCAGCCTTTGTAGTAAGGTGCACAAGGAAGGGTTTACAACAATACAAAACACAGAATTTTCCCAGCACACTTATCGCCTGGTGTGCAGCAAAACAAATTTCCCTAACAGTATGTGTTAAAATCAGAGGTTTTAGTTGCACAACTCTTTGCAAAAAATATGTGGAAGCCACACTGCCTCATCAAGGCTCCTCCATTTAGTGTGGTCCTAACTTTAATGTTTGCGAGTCTCCATATAGGAGCACATTTAAGCAGTTGATAAATTGAATGAATACTTTGAACCTAAGGGCCATCAGACTAGGCTTGCCAGCGGCAAGATTATTATACAGGTCAAAGATGGGCAGTAAAATACTCACCTACTTGCATGTGTTGTTTCCTCACTGGCTGGATGAGCAAGGTATCCCTCATCCAGCTGGTTAAGGAGAGACACATGTAATCAGGTGAGTAATTCACTGCCCTGCTCGGTCCTGTATGATGATCCCACCGCTGGCAAGCCTAGTCTGACATGGCCCTTAGGTTCAAAGTGACGTAGTCAAGGATGTTGCAGGGGAAACTGGAACATCCTTGACTACAGAAATACCCAGGTTATTCTGGTGGCTTCTTCTGGGGTGAGCGCTACACTTTATTATCATTTTCAAATATTTTTTACCTGAGATTAATGGCAATAGGAAGACGACACAACACAAAATATCTAAAAATATGTACACCGATCCCAATATTGAGTATGTCCCCCTTTAGCCACCAAAACAGTCCTGACCCGTCAAGGCATGGACTGCACTAGACCCCTGAAGGAATGCTGTGGAATCTGGCACCAAGCCATCAGCAGCAGATCCTTTTAGTCCTGTAAGTTGTAATGTGGGGCCTCCTTTGCTCCCCATCTTTTAGTCCTGTAAGTTGTAATGTGGGGCCTCCTTTGCTCCCCATCTTTTAGTCCTGTAAGTTGTAATGTGGGGCCTCCTTTGCTCCCCATCTTTTAGTCCTGTAAGTTGTAATGTGGGGCCTCCTTTGCTCCCCATCTGTATCAATGAGCCTTGTCCGCCCATGACCCTCTGACCGGTTTTTGCTCCTTGGACCACTTTCAGTAGGTCCTGGCCACTGTAGACTGGGAACATCCCACAATAGTTTTGGAGTTGCTCTGACCCAGTCGTGTAGCCATCACAAGTGGTCCCTTGTCAGAGTCACTCGAATCCTAAGGCCTGGTTCACACCTAGACGTATTGCATATGCGTGTCTGTCGCGCGTTTTTTTACCGCGATTCGCGGTAAAAAAAATCGGGCGACAAACGCGCGTTTCCGAGGGCTACTTGGCTGTATCCCAATGAAAACGCGCAACAAAAATGGCCCAAAGTAGTACATGTACCTTTTCAGGCGTGGGCCGTTTTGTAGCGCGTTAGGGACGGGCTGAACTACGCCAAGGTGTGAACCAGACCCATTGAATACAATGGGATTTAGATGTTTGAGCGTTTTGTAGAGCGTTCGTCGAGCATAGAACGCCCTACAAAACGTTCAGGTGTGAACGAGGCCTTTACACTTTCCTATTTTTTCTGCTTCCAACACATCATGGGACAAAATGTTCACTTGCTGCCTAATATATCACACTCACTTCCAGGTGCCATTGTGACAAGATAATCAATGTTATTCACGTCACCCGTTAGTGGTCATAATGTTATGACTGATCGGTGTATATGTACTGTATAGAAAAAAAATCTGACTGCTAGCAAATATTCGACAGAAACTTCTGCTAGCGCTAAATTTATTTATTCTAGGTTTATTATTGTAAGTAAGTTATTGGGTCTACCTGAACAGGCACGTCACTGCATTGATCACGTTTCTAACTTCATTAACGCTGGTTTCCACGCCAGTCGCTTGAAATCTCTGTTAATAAAGTTTGCAGAAATGAAAAGATATTGCCCATACTAGTAAAACAAAAGACAAATGAAATGCACAGGTCTACAATAGCAGTCATTGTCCAACACTGAGGCTACATGTCTACCATGGTACACACAGTTTCCCTAACAGATACGGCTATATGATCATAATTTAAAAAAATAAAATACAGATTTTTACAAGTTCCCATTTCTTTAGAGTTCTCTTTTACATGGATTAATATTTAACCTATTAAAAGCATCATTCCCATGAAACAGCAGGCACTGCTAGTTACTTTAGTTTTCAAACTGAGCATTCTGGGAGCCCCAAATCCTGGGGAAGTTTGGTATACACCAGTCCCAACAGGTCCGCACTCCCCATTGCTGCCATGTTCTCGGCCTCTCCTTCCGGCCCAGTTTTTTTTTCTTCTTCCTTCGCTTAGTGATAATGTAACTCTAGCTCAGGAGTTTCATTATCCTGCCACCTGGCTCTACTCTTGGTATCTGTAAAGGTGCCCATACACCTTACGATTATCGTACGATAATCGTATGCGATCGACTTTTCGTAAGACAATCGTAACGTGTGAATAGAGTGCCTGACCGATAGTACTGTACAATCGTACGACTTTTGACAGTCAAGCATGTTTGAAAACTTTGGTCGATCGTACGATGTTCGCATGGTTGGTGGCGTTTCCGTCCGTCAAAAGTCGTACGATTTGCATGCGCAAACGAAAATAATTGCGGTCAATTACGCAAGTCGTCCAGGTGTTTTTTTTAACTACCGCTGATTGAACCTTTCGATAATCGGGGCAGGATGGGGCCATCGTACGCAAATCGTACGACGGTTCGATCATCGGACGAAAGTTTTGTCCGATAATCGTAAGGTGTATGGGCACCTCAAGACTGAGTGTGTGCAATGCACTTTGCATTAAAGACATACAAAAGGGGTCTTTTTATTTAAAAAAAAATAAAAAAAAAAAAAAATGCAGAGCCAGTCACACTGCAAATTTTTGTGAACTTTTGTTTTGTTAAAATAGAGGCAGAAAAACACTAACAGGGTTATTCACAAAAGGGTGAAGAGTTTGGAGAAGGCAGAGGGGAACAATCTAGAACAACATAGCTGAACTGGAAAGTGAGCTGAATTAGAGAATGTTTCTGAATCAGCTATTTTGGCCTAGATTGTTCACCTCTCCTGCCTTCTCCAAACCCTTCACCCTTTTGTGAATAACCCTGTTAGTATTTTTTCTTCTCAGGTCGAATGTAATGCGATACTGTCTTGTGGCCCCTAGATAACACTTTTTCCCTACACTCCTCATCTCCATCTAGTGGTCATAATGCAGTATTAAATTACAAATCGACCTGAGAAGAAAATATACAAAAGTATGTTTGTTTTTCCATCTATTTGCACAGAACTAACTTTCTCAGAGATTCACAAGACAAAATCTTTATAAATAGACCCCAAAGTCTCTATCTTCTAGAATCTGTTATCTTTTATATTATATTCTTTATTTTCATACCTGACAAAAATGTGTCTGATCCACCACAACACTCTGACACCGCAGACAAGTAACAATTTGCTGACACTAAAAAAAAATTTTTTTTAATGCAAATTATGTGAACATTTAAATATGAAACATTTGTGTTAGTTTTGGTAAGAAAATACAGTTCTCTCCAGGACAAATGTATACATTGAAGGACTTCTAGCAAACCTAATAGCTATATATTCAGAAAAGACACGTCAATGCATTTGCCAAGATCTCTGTGGTAACTGATGATGGTTTGCTTTTACTAGAATCACATAATTATTCTCAGGGTTGTAGAAATGCCTTTAAACATGTGATGCGCTTTACAAATATTTCAACAAACACGCAACTTCCAATACAGTAAACCTAAGGACATTGTGATACCCTTTGCAACTGGGTGTCTGCAATTTCTAAAAGGTATAAATAGATGAATACAAAGTGATAGGATGATCCCCATCAACCTCAATAGCGCATACTGTATATGTTTACGGATTTACCTGTCAACTGATTTGTTATTCTGTACAAGTAATATTGTAATTTATGCACATTTTCTACATTGTAGAGTAAGACAGGTGATCAACATAGCTCCCAATATGCCTGTGTGTTTTTGTGGAGATGCACACAGCTTACTAGCACACACAAGGTTGTCTCCATAGGGCCCTGCAAGGGAAAACTTCCCCCCAAAACTGGATATCAGGACCAGTGCTCAGGGGACCAGCTAATTCTGCAGAAAATAAAAACTTTTAAACATCAAGAAGCAGTAAGTGATTTCCTCAGCATTTAAAAATAGCTTAGAACCCTTTTGACTTTAATATCGCTTTCATTGTAAGGGACATATTTATAAAGACATTTATGAAGCGTATTGGACAATTAAATTACATTCACCAGCATCTGGTCTTCAATGACAAAGGGTACGTACTATAAAACAAACCATATCTATATCACGTTTGCTGTACATTCACCAGACGCATTCATTTTACACAAGCATTGGCAACAGATTTCAGCATTTCACATGGAAATTGCATAGATTTCCTCTAAAGACTGATGACCATAGCACTGAGCATTCTGACTAGTCAGTAATGGGGAAGAGGTCAGCCTCAGGGAGCCCACCGGCAATATAGGTGAATAGACTGGGACAGTAAGTATGGGGAAAGCAGATAGCAATAACAACCTGACAGAGCGTCATACTCTTCCATCGCCTGTCAAAATTGTTGTCTATGGCCACTTGGGAAAGATTTTCCCTCACTTCCTGTGACAAAGGTGAAATGAGAAGTTAGAGAATATCTCAGCAACGAGGTAACAGACAACAAAGACTTGACCGAGGTTCTCACACTTTATCTTCCTACCCAAAACAAAAGGTTGTGGTTATTGTTCAGCTTTAAAATTCTGTAAACTCATTAACGTGAGTGACTTACCAGTTCAGCAAAGAGGTCAGGTGGTAAAGCTTTAATCAAGTTGCTTGACTTTTCAAAGCCTGCAAGAAACAAATCTGTGAGACTGATGGGTCTTGGGTTTAAAACATTAGATTGGAAACCATAATGCTGTTCATAATAATAAAAAACATCAGTACACTCCGGGATGATTCATAAAGAAAAGTTGATATCACTCTCTGCTCTCTGGCAGATACTGCAGCAATTACTCCACACTGCCCTCTACGTATACTTCATTCATAAAGATTCAAGCTGGGTATCCTCATTTATAAAATGCAGAAAGTGTGGAGCCCGCAGTCTACCACAGAGAGTTCTCTGCTTAAAGACCATAACATTGTCACTGATACTCGTTCCATCAATATACATTAAAAGAAGGGGACAGTGGTGATATGGTGGGCCCATGATACCCTGCATTGTCAGCATTGTCCTCAGCCTTCCAGATTGAGTGCTGCTGGGCAACATGTAACCTGGACGCCTAGGAACACCTTGTGGCAGAAAAGAAGTACTGCGGAGGATGGCTCCAGATTAAAAGTAAAAAAAAAAAAAAAAAACAGTACGGGGGACTATAGGCATTAACACAGCATTAAAAATTCCATGATAAATTAAAGCCCATCTGTAGGCCCGTGTTCATTTGCGGCATGTCAATATATAAGAAGCACTCTCCAGGCAAACAGCTGGTATAAATTGAAGAAAAAAATAAAGTCACATCTCTTTTTTTATTTTATTTTAGTAAAATACACTTTCTTCAAAGTGTCCACAAGCAGCTAGAGCAGGAGAGGGTGGATGGATGTAAACACTGCTAGAGCTCCATCTCTCATCAGTCCGTTGGATGGACCAGACACAAGTGGGCATGTTTGTAGATAGTACTGCGATAGGAACATATGTCGCCAGCACACCATGGATCCGTAATCAATAGTACAAATGTCTTTTTGAAGCAATGACATTACAAGTAGTGTCAGTGCAACATTGCAAGGCCATGGGGGATCTCTTCATCAGGCATGTGGTTCTAGAGGTACTCTGTGGCCTTGAAATGTTGCACTGACACTGCTTGTCATGTGATCACTTCAATAAAACATTAGGACTATTGATTATAAATCTATGGTGTGCTGGCAACTAGGGCTGCAACAACTAATCGACATAATCGATTATAATCGATTATTGAAAAAGTTGTCAACTTTTTCAATAATCGATTAATCGCCTTCCGATCAGTTGGCCCTGTTCACGGCTCCACACTCTGTGCGCCGCACCTCCTCCCCACCTCACGCTCGCCGCTGCCAGACCCGCTCGCATCCACACGCCGCACCTCCTCCCCGCCTCACATTTCCTGCCCATCCACATTCACGATCTGCACAGGGACGCAGGGAGATGTAGTAAGGAGGAGCAGGTGTGGGGGGATGACAGCTGCTGATAGACAGGTCCGATCTCAGAAGTACGTTGCTGGAAGACTGCACTTTCCCACACATGGTGCTCTACAATGTATTGCTGGGATTTGTTGTACTCCTCTATAGCTGGTGATATTCTGCATTACGCTGTATAGAGGACTACAAGTCCCAGCAATAATACATTATACAGCGCAATGCAGAATACCACCAGCTGTAGAAGAGTACAACAAATCCCAGCAATAGTACATTATACAGTGGTACAATGCTAAATACCACCAGCTATAGAGGACTACAAATCCCAGCAATAGTACACTATACAGTGGTACAATGCTAAATACCACCAGCTATAGAGGACTACAAAACCCAGCAATAGTACATTATACAGCGCAATGCAGAATGCCGCCAGCTATAATGTACTATTGCTGGGATTTGTTGGATTCCTCTATAGCTGGTGATATTCTGCATTGTGCTGTATAATGTACTATTGCTGGGATTTGTAGTCCTCTATAGCCGTTGCCATTCTGCATGCATTGCTGTATAATTTTACACTTTCCATTTCACTATATTGCACACCACACTATCTTTTTTTTTTTCTTTTTTACTTCCACCGGTCCAAGCTTGCTCCTGTGATGGACTACAACCTCAATACAAACTAGTAGTCCATCACTGGAGCCATTTTTTAAACTTTATTTTATAGTTTATCCGATTAACCGATTAATCGAACCTAATAATCGGCTAACTAATCGATTTTGAAAATAATCGTTAGCTGCAGCTCTACTGGCAACATATGTTCTTTAGCTGTACTAACCCCTGCCAACCCTTTTACTCTAGGCCCTGTCCAGGAACGTGTGCAATAGGAATATATGGAGTGATGTTTGTGGGCAGGAGATGATGGTTGAAGCTTCACAGTGACAGTCAAAGTATATGCAGGCTATCAGCAGGATATCACACCTTTGTAGTCCTAGCAGGTTTAGTGGCAGTACTGTGTGACAATGCTTCAGCAGTTTCAATGCAGAAGCAAGTAAGGGAAGTAAGGATTCAACTCATCTACTGGCAGGATCACCCAATATTTCACTATCTTACATGGGGCGC
>NW_017307101.1:31870-64252 GCF_000935625.1 Nanorana parkeri
TTTTTTTTTTTTTTTTTATCAAAGAGATGATAAAAAAAACAAATGTATAACCTGAGCATCAATCCACTGTACATGTGTTAACATAACATCAGGGTCATGAATAAGGAACCCCCCTCTAAACACCTTGAAGCAATGTTCATGCAAGGATGGAGTGAGATCATAATGTTGCCTCTATGACTAGGGAAGAGTTCCATGGTAATTGTATACGAGTTACTTCTTCAAACATCATGACCCAAACAATTCAGTCTCCTTTTTTTGTGACATTTCTTCTCTCACTCCCCAATCTTGTCAACTACCCTGAGGCATTCACTGCTGAATAGATGTACAAAAGAGAGGCTGGACCCCCACCTGTCAGGGGGCAGTATGGAAATGATAAGGGCTGTCCCTATAACGAGGCAGCATTTCTTCGAGTCACGTGGGGGTTGTGGCCAGAGCATCCCAGGTTGCTAAGAGCCATGCGGGAACACGCGCAAGAGCCATGCACATCCCTCCTCCCAACTCCTGGTAACTAGCATGGTCGGTGAGCTGGCTGTGTGACACATCTTCAGTCCCCTGCCATCTCCACCACTTCCAGGTTCCCAGGCATCCTCTTCAGCCATTGATCACGTAACTCTTAGGGTCCCCACACACCTTACGATTATCGTACGATAATAGCGGGAAATCCCGCGATCGTACGATGATCATGAGGTGTGTGGAAGCCGTGCGACCTCTACTACTGTAAGGTCGCACGACTTTAAACTTACGGACATGTTTGAAAACCCGCCAAGCATCGTACGATGTTCGGCGGGTTTGTGGCATGTCCGTACGATAACAGCCGCACGGGCCGGTGTGCGCAAGCGCACACTGCCCGTTCGGCATTGCGGTCATCGGAAGCCCGCCCCTCAGGGGGTGTGGCTTGCGATCATCGCAAGTACGATCTGCCTATGCAACATAGGCAGATCGTACGTTTTTTTAAGTACCTTACAACCATCGCAAGACAAAAGTCTTGCGATGGTTGTAAGGTGTGTGCCCAGCCTTAGGCATGCACACAGGAGTTTCTAGACTTTTTTCAACCTGACTAACTATATGTGACTATGAGTTACATCCCCCCAGCATCAGGCCCATTCATATATCATACAGTGTAGACAGAAAAAAGAAACCGCTGGGGGGAAAAAATAGAAAATGTCTTTTGGAAGAAGAGACATTGCATTATGTCTTTGAAGGTTCTCATTCATCCAGGTCATGGTATATCTGTAAAAAATAAGAGAAGGCACTCCTTGCCTTGACTTATTTTTTACAGATAGACATACCATGTTTTTTCTGCCAAAATTCCCTAACCTCCCAGCATTTTTTTTTTTTTGCGTTTACTTCCACTTTAAGACATAAAACTGTTTAAACGCCATGCTGGTGATTATATAAGTCAGTAATAATCTGTAAAAGAGGGTAACATCTACACCTAACACACATACATGAGAATGATTTATCCAAAGTGGGTAATTGATTACTTTGACCAGGGACATTTCTGTGCACAGTCCTGGCAGTATCCCGAGACCCTATCAGACATGTATGACTCGGCGTGCATATGTGATCGCAGTATACCTAAAACACATACCTGCTCCTGACAGCTCCCTCTCCAACATCTCTACACCAAAGTGTCACAGCAATATTTCCCAGCATACTCAGCGCCTGTCACATGAGCTCCAAATCACGTGACTGCAAGCTATGACTGCAGCCGCCATCTTTACGTCGGGCAGTTAGGCCACTGATCTGCTGTTCACACTGCAACGTAGTAAAGAAGACTCGCACAAATGACTATAAGACTGTTAAGTCACCGTGTAAAAAAAAATGCACTTTTATTAGGAGCCAACGGTGAGAAAATTCTAAGACTTGTTTACATAGAAAGACCACCCACAATGAGCACGCCTAGCTGCTACCGCCTATCAGAAACAGGGGGTGTGCCCATTATACAGGAACGAGCACAATGACTGGACAGCTCCGCCCTAAGTTACGTCATCAACTCGCAGCGCTGCTAACCAATGCTGTGCGTTCCACTACACGCTCCCCGGTGCGGAAGAGTCCATTTGTCTCTGACAAAGGGGAGACAACGTTATGTCGTGTGGATCGTATAACGCGTTCCTCCAGGAAACATATCAATACGTCCTGATTGTTTCGCATGGAATTGCTTAAATTAAGTTATGCATTAATAAACTCTGAAATGACAGTTCGTGATGAAGGTGATAGTAGCTGACATTAGAGCACCCCCCTGTGTTTGTAATATGAAGTGGTCTGTGGGTGCAGTTTAGTAGACAGAAGGCTGGAGAGTGCTGTCACAGGAGCATCCATAGGGAGTTGTAACAGCAGGCGCCCGGAGTTCTCACCATGCAGTCTATGCGCTGGCTACCTCTGGAGGCCAATCCAGATGTAAGTGGTGCCATTTATCCAAGCACATGTGTGTACTGTGTCCATTCAGCAGGCATTGATCAGCCATATTCTGCTTTTCTTGCAGGTTATGAACCAGGTGAGTGAGCTGTAAGTTGCTGAGCTCTATAGAATGCCTCGTGTGAGTAGTGCCATGACTGGCAGAGCTGTAGGAAAGTTGTAAGTATACTTGTAGTCACAGTATAACCCCCAATGGGCTGGTTAGTGAATACTAAGGTTTGCCTTACACGACCATGGACTCTAATGTCAGAGGAACTGTTGTCTATAGTGTATCTAAAGGCAGAGGAAGGTTAGAACTGCTATCCTTTTTTATTTTTTTGCCATCTGTATCTAGTTAGGGAGATTTCCCCTCACTTCCTGTCCTGTAGACTCAACAGGAAGTAAGATGATATCTTCCAGTGTGAGGGAAATCCCTTCTTAATTGTCAGGGGAACAAGTGTCTTCATTGGGAGATGTCACCTGTTCTAATGGCAACTCAACTTTTAGATTTGCCCTCACTTTCATTCCAAGTGATGTTGGTGATCAGAACGATTACAGAGATTTGGGCTAACTTGCTAAAACTGGAGCAGACAATATGGAGCAGCTGTGTATAGTAACCAACCAATCCGCTTGTTCAATTAAGCATTGAACTTGAGAGCTAGGATCTGATTGGTTGTTCACAAAAACGTTCCCCCAAAAATTAGAAATCCCTTCTAAAAAGATTGGTTCAACACAGGTAAATCAAAATTATTGATACAATATTTAATAGTAGAAAAAGACATATACAATAAACTCATGTACCAGAGACATTTAAAAACACTTAAAACATTCCACTGGATATATCCTGCATGATTATAACAATTGTTGCCTAAAAACCACCTGTGTGGTAAATGACCATCTATGCAGGTTTCTGGATGATTGAAGTACTTTTCAAAAGAAACAATGTATCTGAGAATGTACTCTCATATGTTGCAGTTCAAAGAGCTCGAGGGAAAATGAACCTGCTAGAGTCCTGTGTGTAAAGATGGAAGAAAGACTTTGGGAGAGGTGTCCAGTATAAGACGATATTACTGTCAAAGAATGTAGCTCCTCAATACAGGCAGGAGCTGCGGATGCCCCTCTCACAGCACTTTCCAAAGGCACAAGATACTCCGTGGGTTTCAGTGAATGAAATGGAAGCTTCTTCTAAGATTTTGGTCTTTCGTGTGCGGCCGCACTGTGCAGAAAAAGAGAAAGACTACTTGACACTCCACGGTAAGATGCGCCTGGCAAGATAGGAGCCGGGAATTTACCCGTAAGGCGGGGGAAGCCACCCGCTAACCTTCAAAAGCAAAGTCTTTTTCTACTATTAAATATTGTATCAATAATTTTGAACCAATCTTTTTAGAAGGGATTTCTAATTTTTGGGGGAACGTTTTTGTGAATAGTTGTTTGAAACCCTGTAGATTGGTATATTAGTTTATACACTAGCGTAACGCCTCCCCCCTTTTTTTGTTGGATCTGATTGGTTGCCAGATTCTGACTGCTCTAGTAAATTCCTATCATTGTATCTCCCTAAGGGGTCAGCAAACATGTTACAATCTGAGCATCCAATCAATTTTAGATTTACTGAAACAATGTCATGTGAGGACCTAACCAATCAATTTGCATCGAGTTAGGCAGGTCCTTGCACTATATGGTTGCTGGTAAATCTAACAGGGATTGTGAGCATAACCGGAACACAGACTGCAATAAAAACCTGACACTGGTTCTAACCCTTCCTTGCTCTATCCAAATGTAAAAAGAAAGAGAAGAAAACAAGCTTTGGTATTTAATTTATACTTTAGAGCCGAATGTGAGTCAAACAGATAACATTCATATATAGGAATGGTTATATCTGACAAAAGATTTGTATTTCTGGCTATCCAGTCCTGTTATTTACAGAGCTCTGCCACACAGCACAGCTCTGTCTGGCAGGGCAGGTGACCTAAGTTATCGCTGCTGCAGATTAGAACCACTTCCAGGTCTCTTTCCCCACCCCCAGCCTGTGACTGAACAGTGAAGGAGAAGAAGCAGACTAATGATCTCATTTCTATCACTCTGCCGTTTCCTCCTGTCAGCATGTTCCTTGCATTATAGCACAACCAACTGGCTTGTGTTGCCTCTCCTTGTACTGGGGATTACACAAGACTGATACTAAGTCAAATTCAGGTACTTAGACTGCTTGCATATAAAAAGAATCCATTTATTGGTTACAGATCTGCATTGCTTATGTCTTTTAGATATGGGCATCAAAATGTCATCTTTGATTGTCAAAACTGACATGTTGAGTTTAGAAATGGTGGGGAAGGAGAGCTTCTGAGCTTCCCTTTTTTTGTTCTCAATGATAATGGAAATAGGTCATCTAGCCCACAGATTTAAAGCAGCTCTGCTGGTTAAGCTGCCCATTCTGCCCCTTATTGAAATGTAAACAATTGACATTAGCAGAGTGGCATAGTATTTGTCACTTCTGCCTTGCAGCTCTGGGGTCCCTGGTTCAAATCCTGGTCAGGTCACTATCTGCAAGGAGTCTGCACGTCCTCCCTCTGCTTGCGTGGGTTTCATCCGGGTAGGGACCTTAGATTGTAAGCTCCTTGATAGCAGGGACTGATGTGAATGAGCTGCATAATTGTTGGTGCTATATAAATACCTGTAATAAATAGCATACTTGCCTTTCCCCCAGGTTCTGCCCTTGGCGCCTAGGAGAGGTGACCTCATCCTCCTTCCTGTGACATCTGGGGAATGTAGAGTACTCCAAATTTCTCCCAGCACTGTGCTGCACCATCTTCTCGCCAGCTTAGGACTACTCTTCATTCCCAAGGATCTCATCAGCAGGAGGATGACAGCACCCCCTGCACCATGGAAGCTGAAGGAAATGGAATATAAAGTTTTTCTTTTTTATGATTATGCTGGCTTATAGGAAGGGGGGGCACTTTCAGCATTTCCAGGGTGAACATTCTCTCACACACACACACACACACACACACACACACACACACACACACACCACAATGGGTGTAACACTTCTTATTAGTCAGGTTTAGAGCCAGCTATTACTGTTCGTCATTGAATACAGAAGATGTCCTTGGTGCAGAATGAGAACTTGTTCTGGAAATGATGTTGCAAAACAGCTTATAGCTGTGTTCAGTAATGTAAGGAAACCTGTGCTGAGAGGAACATGAAGCCTGTCACGGTTGAGGTGCTTCTAAAAATGCTAGTTGCCTGGCTCTCTGTCTTCTGTACGTCTAGACCAGGGGTGTCAAATCCAAACTTACTAAGAGCCATGCCAGGGGTTGTGAATAAAATCGGTCCAAACGTAACCCATCGCACTCCTGACCCTATAGTAGGGTGGGTGCGTATAGCGACAGCAGATGGCTCCGCAGATCAAGTAAAGTCACTCGCACTCCAAAACGATGCCCAGTCAATCACTTTATTGACTGTGGTAGTGAATAAAATCAGGGGCTGGACATAAAGGGGGAAAAAAGAAATGAACCCTGCTGCTTGTCGCGGTACAAAGTCAGGGCCCACTAATCATATGACCGTTCTGGTGTCCTATGCGTGAGGGCATTACAAATGTCTGCAGTCTCTGTCCATTAAATGGACAGGGACTGCCGACCACTGCAATGCCCTCAACATATGCCTATATAAACCCTCCCACGACACTTGGGGTGGGTGGGTTTATATAGTCATGGTTTAATTGTGACTTATTCACAATAAACATGGTAAATTAAGGTCCATTTGGGAAAGGGGGGAGGGGTGCACAATCATTTTTTCTTCTTTTTGTAGCAAGATACCTGGACTTGCCGGCAACCCATTATACCTGATGACATATTCTAGGAGATGGTTAGCAACGGCTCCATTATTCCAAGAGTGCTTACATTTTGTAAGAGACAGGCAGAGCCTGTTGATATTTTACAATGCTTTCAGAGACGGCAGCCATGGTGCCCCCATTTTTTTTTAGATTTTTTTTATTATCTTTAAATACCCTAAAGCTGAATTTTAGGCAAATGGCTAAATAAGTTGCACAGTTGAAATACATGATATTTTGGAGCTTTCTTGCATGCAGAAGGGTTTCTGTCCATCTAGCCCTATCGCATAGCACAGCCAGCCTGGTAACCTGAAGTTTGGTTCTGCATCAGTTAGGCTTTGTTCAGACAAGTGGCAAGCTTTACTGCCCCTCTGAAAAGCAATACCCGCGCCTCCTAAATGCTGTTGTTTTTCTTTTTTTGTATTCCAATGGGGATGTTTGATTGCAGGGGTAGCCATATTCCGGCCCCTGAGCTGTGGTGCAACCACAAACCCCATGAGGCATTGCAAGACTGACTGCCACAGGCATGACTCCCAGAGGCAGATGCATGACACTATTTTACCTTTTTGGGTGGGATCAGCCGTCTGTTTTTTTTTTATCGCCACCTTGCCGCCAATGTGAACGTGTCGTTAAACAAGAGCAATAAGCCACCTCCCTGCATCCAGCTTGTGAAGGGGAATCCTCTTATTTGTCTTCATAAAAGGAATCTAGTTTTAAATGTTTTCCTGCAAGATTTACACAACTTTTACCAAGGATCCATGCAATTTCTCCAGTAGAATCTAGTTCAGAAATGTGAAAATCTTGGGTGAAAGAAAGTAATGTCCTCAAATTTATTTTATAGGGTTTTTTTTTGTTTGGGGGGGTATTAATAAAGTAGCCCCAGAGTGTGTTTAGAAGCGGATTTTTCTATAAAGGGCTTGTTCAAGGTTTGTGTTCCAAGGCTGACATCTTCATCCCTGAATTACTGCCCTAATGAGCTAGACCTGGAAGGAGCATGTACCTACTGGATATTTCCAACACCTGCTATACAAATGCTTGTTTAAGGTTAGTTACTCGCTAAGTAGGGATGTTCAGATACCAAGTACTGTACTTGGTTCAAGTACATGTACAGATACTTTTTGAGCTCCAAGACTAGACTAGAGAAAAATTCTAAAGTTAGGAGGCAGCTGGCATTTGTAAGGAGCACACGGAGCTCCTTGGATTTGTACATCCCTGTTTTAATGTATGATGATTTTTTTTATAAATATATATAGAGAGGAGAGAGAGAGACGCTCTGGACCCAGCACCCTGAAAGGTAATTCAGCAGTGGGATCTCACTGAGATTGCTCCCTAAAGACGTCTGCGCCAACTGGTACAGCCAGGTAGGAAGAGTGGACATGTCTTTTAATATCCCAGGGTCTGATAGAAAAGGGCATGTTTTCTAGTGTTCAAAGTCCTTTTTGATTTCAATAGAAATGATAGAATGGCGGTTTCCAGAAAGAGAACATTTTTTCAGAAGAATCTCAAACAGAATGGATCAATGCTTTAACCTACTCTTAAATGACTTCTGGAAAAACTAAGAGGCTTTCTGATAACTTTTTTAATAAGCATTTTGTTTAGGATTTAAAGGTCATTGCTCCTTAAAGTAAGCCTGCCATTATATAAATACTTGGCTTGTCATTGCTGACCTCATTCTGAAAATGCTGGATATATGGCTGTCATTGTTGACCCTCAGGCTTCAATACTTTGAGCCACTAACTTAAAAAAAAAGGTCTACAGGTAAGGTTAGAAGTTCTGATCTGTATGCTTGTTCCATGTCTGTGATTGATAGTAAGGGTCAGAATGATGGACAACAATCATTTTCAGAAGCAAAGGTCAGCAATGGCAACCTTCATGTTTGTCTCATGGCAGGTTTCCCTTAATCATCTTAAACAGACTGCCAAGACTTAACGATTGAAAGGGCAGTGTGAAGATTGGGATATTCATTCCATAGTGGCAACAGTTGTCCTTCAGCTTTTTGTTTTGGAGCAAATAGGTGATGATTACCAGCAATGATTCTTAGACCTGCCTATCTCAAGATTCTTTGTGATTAATTTATGAAAGAGTCGAAAGACCCATGCCTTGGTTTCTCTTATAGAGAATCTGCTAAACAAACAAGTCGTAGTTTAGGTTTCTTATGATAAACAACAGTGAGACTTTTATTCTCCCATATTTGGTGAAAAATGAATATGCTATAAGAGTTTGCGTATACTCCATATTTTTTAGTAAAGTCCAAACTGTCCCCAAGCTCTTCTATGGCGGCCCTAAACCTGAGGAATGGCTGTCTCTATCATCTCCAAGTTTCCAGTGATTTCTCTGTCTAGCAGACTTTTCCAGTCAGGTGTTCCTATAGCTAATATATCTCCCAAGTGATTTTCTTTTTTTTCAAAAGGTGATGGTAGATGCCTTAGTACCTCTTTGTCTCATAGCAGTTTCCTTTAGGTTTTTATGTTTCAAAGACCACCTACTCTTTTTAGAGTCTCAAGAACAGATGTAGAAGAATCTGCCTTTTTACCAGCATTTTTTTCAGGATCTGGGATGGTCTGTAAGTTCAGAAGAATCGTCACAGGTTACAGAATAGATTTCAAGGTTCAAAAGATCTTATTACAAATATTTGGGCTCTGGAATTGAGTAGTAAATGGGAGTGTGAGCTAATTAGTGGACCAGTTGGCTTTTGTGGTTTATCTGTAATAGTACAGCTGTTTTTTCTCAGGCAAATTTAATTTCACTGGCATTCAAGTGGCCTTTGTTGCTGGACTGCTGGCTGCTGACAGTGCTATGGATCACCTGTTGCCTAGTACCCAGGAATCTAGTGACTAAGTGCCATTTACATGCTCATGTGATATTTTCTATCGGGTAAATTAAAAGAGAACTATGGCCCAACCTTTTTTGTTCATAGTTCTCTTTAGGGTCACAAGAGGACATTTACTATGTCCAGGGCTTGAAAAATATTATGGTGTCTCACCAGCCAGTCAAAAATGTCACCAGTTAGCATGACCGGACTATAGCCTTTCAATTTATGTTAACATTTTTTAGGGACAGATGGAGCTTTCTTTTGGTGGTATATAATCACCACTGCGTTTTTTTATTTTTTGGTAAAATATAAAAGGCGTGGTCACGTCAGGAAAATCGACACCAAACATGTCGTGCCTTAAAATTGCAAAAAAAACGATCACACCGAAAATTGGCCATCGGCGACACTTTAAACACTTTTAGTGTGATCAGTGATTAATGGCCCTAAAATTATTGCTCTCACTCCGACGTTCACAATGATATCTAACATGTGCGGCACAATAGGTGCAATCATCGTTTTCGCATGTAGGCGCACCCGACGTATGTGTGGGCGGGGGACTTAAAGTTTAGTGTCTTTTAAAAAAAAAAAAATGTTATGCTTCTTTTAATTTTTTTTAATTTTTGTATTAGTTATCAGGCAATACAGTTATCACATAGGGGGATAAGAAGCTCCCTATGTAGTAGCCAATTTACATGACAGGTCCTCTTTATTGAGACATCAGGGGTCTCCAAGACCCCTAATGTCACCTAGAGACCCCCAGAGAAGCGGATGAACTAGAGATCTCCTTAGTCAGCTTCTCACTGGCATCTGTAGCTGCGAATGACAGCTGCCTCCAGAAGTGATGTAATATACATCACTTCCTGCATTCAGGGACCGGAGAGCAGTTCAGAGGGAGATCGTGTCCTAATCTCCTGTCGCAGAGCAGCCGTGCCGGTCCCGGCCACACGGGGCACAGGGGATCTCGGGACCAGCAACGGCATTGACAGAAGCTTGAATGTAAACCGGCATCCAAAAAGCTCCCGGCCAGCCGTTTAATTACAACAGTCGGGAAGCTACTCGTCCGGCTCTGGCGTCCTCTTGTCACAGACAAGAGGATGAGTGGATTTTTCAAGCCCTGACTGTCATCCTGTGACCCAAAACTCATCATGTAGCTGGCTACCGCCCACTATATGCTTACTGCACAGAGCCTAGCTGCAGCCGAGAAAGATCCTGATGATATTGTCGGGATCCACCCTGCCACCTGATTGATAACTGGCTCTGCCTCTCAGAGCCAGCTGTGCCCGCCCCCTCCCCCATCAGTGAGCACTGGAGGATTGGGAGGGGGGGGGGAATCCCTGCAGAGAGCAGTGACTGACAGTCACCGCTCTCTGCAGGGAGAAGATTGGGAACTGAGTGCTCAGCAGTATGTGATTGCTCAGTTCTCGATCTATAGAGCTGACGTGTGACAGTTTCAGTGTCACATGCTGGCTCTAATTAATGGGATGAGTGTATTTTACTCTCCCCCTACTTCTTGTTGAGGGCCGGTTCACACCACGGTTCGGCCACTGGAACGCAAGCCGGCCAGCTCCCTGGGTTCAGGGGAGGGGGGCATGGCGGTGCATTGAAGTCAATGGCACTGCAGCCATGCCCCCCCCCCCCTCCACCCACCCTCAGTGCGATTTGCCTGCACCCGGTACGCAGGTATATTGACTATACTGTGTATATGATAAGGAAATATGGCTGCTTCGATTTTTGCCTATAGATTCACAAGATAAACACATAGACAGTCCATTAATAACATGCATTGACACTCCATTAATAACATGCATTGACACTCCATTAATAACATGCATTAAATTGATAACATTTTGCATGCATATACAGTAACCTAGATATAGTTTCCCTTTGGGAAAGGGCAGCATTCTGTTCTTTTGGTGTGCCTATAGCATTCAATTTATCCATATTATGCCATTATAGTTTACTGTAGCTTATGAAGGCTGATATTATGAACAGTAAATTGATTGTGGCGTATTTCCATCATCATCACAGGGGTCTGTCTGTAGAGTTTATAATGGCATGCAATCCAGTAAGAAATGCTGAGCTATAAAAAGATAATGCATGCTCATCAGCTAGACCCCTGTGCATTATAATAGGACTGCTCAGTTTTGCAAATCATAACCCACACATTATCCATCAGTCTCAGTGACACTGCCAGCAGGTAGTGCTGAGACACCCCGAGTCTGACGGCTAACTGGGGAGTAGCTCTCTTGTGTAATGCCATTGTGCATAGACTTGCTCATCAGGCACTTCTCTGTACACTGCACATAAATATGCTCACAGTATTCACCCTTCATAACTTTGTAGGGTGATTTGATAGAATGTTTGCGTGGAGCTATAGTTGGCTTACATAAATGTCGGATGATTATGGCTATAAATGGGTGGAGGCTGTGCAAATATTGGAGGATTTCTTTCACACATGTATGATGTTTATAATTTCTCTGTACATGCAGCCACAGAACAGGACTCTGACACTGATATTGCACAGGATACAAAGAGCTGAGAAAATGACTGATTCCCCTTTTGTTTTGCTGATGGTGTAGAGATAAGGCAGTACTGCTCTTTCCTAGCTATGTGGTTTTTGCACATTGCAGTTATGTCTTATGTGATGAGGGATTCGTCCGAGGACCCGATTTCAAAACTTTTCTCATATGTGTTTGTGACCAGCTTTAGTGAAATATAGGTTCCTCGATGTTTGCTAAAACCGACATTGTGTTACTTGTAAATCAGCTGACAAAGCAGTAGAGCTGCAACAACTAATCGACGATGGAAAGCGTTGTCAACGTTTTCTATCATCGATTGGTCGGCTTTCGATTAATTGCCCCTGTTCCCAGCTCCACACACGCTTCATGCCCTACGCCGCATCTCTTCCTCGCCTCACACAGCTCTAAACTCTCTCCCGTCGCTGAGACGATCACGCCGTTGCAGAGAGACTGCAGCATGGGTGAACGAAGTTCTCGGGGAAGAAAGTAAAGTTGCTTGCAGGCAAGACTGCCTGCACTTTCCCCCCACATGTTGTATACATGTATTGCTGGGATTGTGATTGGTTGTATTCCTCTATAGCTGATGGTACATTGCGCTGTATATGTACCATCACTTATAGAGGAATACACATCCCAGCAATACATTATACACTGTATATATAATGTATTGCCAGATTGTGTTGTATTCCTCTGTAGCTGGTGGTATATTGTGCATTGCGCTGTATAATCATTATACAGCGCAATAATTTACCACCAGCTATAGAGGCATACAACAAATCCCAGCCAGCAATAATACATTATACAGTGGCGCAATGCACGCAGAATACCGCCAGCTATAGAGGAATACAACAAATCCCAGCAAATGCATTATACTATAATGTATTATGGCTGGGATTTGTTGTATTTCTCTATAGCTGGTGGTAAATTATTTATGTATCACTTGGCAGCAGATCCTCAAATCATCCCTGAAGTGGTTCTGACACTGTCCTTCCTTCTGGATGGTGGCTACTTTTGTTCCCCATGGTCCCTGTGTGTGTTGTACAATCTCAGTACAAATTAGTGTTCCATTACTGGAGCACCCCCCCCCTTTCTTTTAAAATTGTTTTTATCCGATTAATCAAACTTGATAATCGGCAAAATAATCGTTAGCTGCAGCCCTACAAAGCAAAAATATAATTGTGTGGATGCTGGGCTAGAGAAAGATATTAAAAGGGAAGATACAATTTCTAGTCCTTTGGCCATGTCTTATTCTTCCCAGCAGTTGAAAAGGTTAGTTGCTTGGCTGTCTCTAACCAAAATATGTTGAGAAGCTGACCTGCAACAAGCATGCTGATCAGGAAAGTCAGAGGCCCTAATCTGCATACTAAAACAAGAGCTATTTTATTATTCAGGAAGGCTGACAGCCAAGGGAAATGGTATTTTTAGGCAGAAAGATCAGCAATGTATGCCTTCATGTGTCCCTATTTACATGCCTAAATACTCTGCCCCCGCCTATAGCCACAACCTCGTCTCAAAGTATTACCCTAACCAACCCCTCTGCTCCTCTCAAGACCTCCTGCTCTCTAGCTCCCTCGTCAACTCCTCACATGCTCACCTCCAGGACTTCTTTAGAGTCTCCCCCATTCTCTGGAACTCCCTACCACAAACTATCCGGCTAGCTCCTACTCTGTCTGCCTTTAGGCGATCCCTGAAGATTCATCTCTTCAGGGAAGCCTATCCTGCCTCAACCTAACCGCTGAACTATTACTCTCTCAGTTGACATTGCTAACCTCCTTTTTAGTGTGCTGGTATTAAAACATGAACAATGGTAATATTTTATTGAATAAAGTTGTGCATTGTTTAAATGTATTTTGTGGTCCACTGTTAATATAATTTTGGTAAATAAAATTGTAAGCAGCCACATGTGTTGAGAATATTGTAAGTTCACTGTTCTTCTTTTTTTTTCCCTTTCTGCAGTTCCTCAAACAACTGGGTGTTTGCTCCAGCTGGCAGTTTGTTGATGTCTATGGTCTTGACCCTGAACTCCTGAGCCTGGTTTCACGACCTGTTTGTGCTGTGCTACTTCTTTTCCCTGTGACAGAAAAGGTAATTGGAAGTTTCAGCTATACTGTCTTTCCAACCGTGCTGTGATTCTTTAACTTCTGCTTCCTGCGCATTCAGTTTAGGGCAGAACGGGTCATATCTTTATAAAATGTAGGAGCCAGCTCCATAATCTAGTGAGCCAACAACTGTTTGGCTTTGATCTGACATATGCAAAAGAAACATTCCCCTCCAGGACCATACATAGTATTGTTCTCTTTCTGTGACCCCCCTGCTATCAGCACCACAGCTGTATGTATATATAGTTCTCTTTACCACACACTAACAGCAACCACAAATACAGTATGCTGGTGATGTAGTATTTAATGATTATCATTATGCCTCATAGCAGCACTGTTCTCCTGTCAAATACTAGATCTATGAAGGTTTGCTTTGTGATTATCACTGTCTGGCTGCTTTAAGGCATATTGGTAACCAATATTGGCAACCATTGAACACTATACTACCAAAGACATCAGTTTGGCAAAGCAGCAGCACCTGTCTAACCCCTTGGCAAGATGCACCTAGGATTTGTCCAGGCCTGATACACAGAATGCAGTGAGTGACTAAAATAGAACACAAGGCAGGTATTAAAGCAGCTGTCCAGGATAAGTTGGAACAGTCATTTTAGGAGCCAGTCAATCAGTCAAGCCTGGCAGCTAGGAGAAGCTTTCAAACTGAACCCCGGGATAAGCAAATAGTGTCTAAATACAAGGGCCATGTGAATTCCTGCTTGATGTGCTTAGTATATTTGTTCTAGATCAGTGCAATAATCCAGCATGAATCAACTTTTGCACTCTATGCAGGCGTTTCCTGTAATACAGACCAGTCACTGCTGCTCTGTTTCCTTGTTCAGGGTGGATTTCAAAGTTTTTATTGGTTTTCCATAAGATTAGCATGTTTTAATACCAGTTTTTAACATGTATATATCAAAAGAACAAAAAATTCAGAATTTCTCACATCAGGGTGAATGGCCTTGTATCTGGTGCCTCCATCTGTCTCTGCGGGCAGCCTGCAGTGGATGGACCTGATGGGTCCATCCACTGATGGGTACCACTGCTTTGCTCTCTGCTTAGGCTAATGCAGCACAGTTTCACCACTACTTTTATAAAGGTTATATTGGGGTTTATAAAGGCTTGTGTTTCACACTAAGTGGATTTACATCCTTTCTGGCTATTAAACCAATATTTAAATGGGAGTTTCTGTGCCTGGATTTAGGCTTATTCCACACAGATGGCTTTCGGAGGTATTGGGTGTTTTAATTGCGTTTTAGATAGAGTGAGGAAGGTTTAAAACACCTGTCAGGTTTTTTACAGACATCCAGAGCTTCATTAAAGAGATTTTCCCCTTACTTAAAGGGGTTCTAAACCCTCCGGTTTTTTTTGCTTATATCTACTGCTAGCAAGCAGTAGATATAGGCAAGAAGTGTAAAAAAAAACAAAAAACGCTTAAAATAATTTTAAACTTACCTAGTTATCGCTGCTCGCTCCCGCGCCGAGAATCGGGAACTGCTCGTACGGCCGCTAAGGATCTTGGGGCGGGCGCATGCGCAGTTCCGATTCTCGGCCGGGAGACGAGCAGAGACGCAAGGTAAGTCTATGGACGCGTGCACCCACCTGCAGACACCGCTGGATCGGAGAGACAGAGCAGTCAGCGCTGGATCGGAGTGATGTCACACCGCTGGAGGGACACATGAAAACATGGGGAAAGAATAGGAAGATCGGAAAAAGAGACATCATTTAAGGTAAGTGCTAACATTTACATGGGGGGGATGGAAAAACATTTTTGCCTTTAACATCACTTTAAGCTGACCATGCACTATGCAATCTGATTGTACAGATATTTTACAGTCTTCTAGATTTACCAAAACTAATGTGAGGACAAGCTTAAATAATCCATTATTGGTATCATATCAGGCAGGCCCTTGCACTATATAGTTGGTGGTAGATCTAAAGGCGATCGTACTGTCGGATTGTAGTGTCAGTCTTTCTGTTCCAGTGACAATAGTTCCACCAGACAGGAAGTGAGGGAAGATGTAGCAGACACAAAAACAAAATTAAAAAGCTCTGCTCTTTTCTCCTGTCAGCATGCTCATTTTCTGCACATGTACACTGCAACACTTATGATGATGCTCCTTCTCCCATTCTGAGTGCTACTGTATGGGGGATTACAGGAGGGGGATCATGTTTCCAATTCAAATACTTAAACTAGTTGCATATAAAAACATGTAGAGTAGAGCACATCTAATCCAGCAGGCCCATTCACTTTTGACATATCACGTTGTTTCAATTGAAGCAGCCCAGGAGCTTAGATAAGAAACATGCTTTCCAGATCAGTGCTTTGTGTGCCTGGCTCTACCTCTTTCTGTCTCCGCAGTCTTACAATTGAAGCATTCTTTCACAATAATGAGGCTTCGAGGGTGGGACTTAGTGCTTGACTTGTCAACCTAAGAGGTGTGCTGGGCAGCTTAAATAAAAAATGGACCTGACATTCAGGCACTGGGATGTTTATACTCCTCCAGGTGTCTTGACAGCATGGATTTAGCTAAGTGTTATACACTTAAGGTTAGCTTTTAATGATTTTATTTTTTTAATCAGTACGTAATTGCATTGGCATGTTTTTATATGTGCCTGGAGTATAGCTTCAATTAAAAAAAAAACAAAGTGTTAAAGATTGTGTATAGAAAGTTTGCACCTAATGCTGTTGCGTAAGTCTTATTTTCCCTGTCGTGGTTTTTTTTTTTTTTTTTGTACAAATGGTAATGTCATTCCCTGTCTCCTCAGAGCAGAGGCTGGAAGGGATAAAAAATGAGCCATATTCTATGAGTCTGATTGGTTGCTTTGGGCAAATGCTCTTCTTGTCCAGTTTTGTACATGCCATTCTCTGGAAATCAGACTCTGTGTCTTCCACAGACTGCCATCATACCCTCTGCACTCCACTCTGGCAGATAAAGCCTGCTGTTCTACCCTTTGCACTCCTTTTCAACATATACTGCTTGCCATCATACCTTCCCCACTCCTCTGCTACACATACTGCTCCATAACATACCCTCCGCACTATTCCCCTGGCAAAGCTGCTCCATGACATACCCTCTGCACGCACTCCTCTCCAACATATACTGCTTGCCATCATACCTTCCCCACTCCTCTGCTACACATACTGCTCCATAACATACCCTCCGCACTATTCCCCTGGCAAAGCTGCTCCATGACATACCCTCTGCACGCACTCCTCTCCAACATATACTGCTTGCCATCATACCTTCCCCACTCCTCTGCTACACATACTGCTCCATAACATACCCTCCGCACTATTCCCCTGGCAAAGCTGCTCCATGACATACCCTCTGCACGCACTCCTCTCCAACATATACTGCTTGCCATCATACCCTCTGCACCAGGGACGTGTGGTCAGGGGAGGCAGGTGAGGCAGAGCCTTGCCTAAAATTATGGAGGAAAAAATCCTCCCCGCTGTGTAACCTGTTATGGACAGAGCGCCTCAGCAGTGAGGAGCAAGTGAGGGAGGCTCCTCCATGTCTCCTCCTTTCCTCCTTTACACTAGCTTGGGGGCGGGCTTCGGCCGGCGGGGGCCGGGGCTGGGGAATGCCTCACCCGGAGCAAGAGGTATCGCACGTCACTGCTCTGCACCCTTCTACACTTGCTGCCCCAAGTTACCCTGTGCCCTATTCTCCTGCCGATGCTGTTCCATGACATGCCCTCTGTACTCCTCTCCCGCATATACTGCTTGCCATCATACTTGCCAGACTCCTCTCCTGCATGTACTCCCCCATGTCATACCCTCTGCAAGGTACAAGGCATGCAATTATTGAGTCACATGCGAGAAGATAGAATTTCTCCTTGCCAAAGGACCCAAGCATTGTTTGTGTATGTTCTTTTATATTCTGGTGGCTCATGACCCAAACTTAGCCAGGCATTATTCATTATGACTATGCTCTGAATGTTTGAGAATTCCATATGTCAGCCAAGGACATAAACAATACTACATCCCTAAGCAGGCCAGGCTGTTGGATTTTGCACTCTGTAGTACAGTTTAGGCATTTGATTGGGGGAATGTGGGATTTCTAAAGAAGTGCACTTAACCTTTAAGCATAGTGTCTTCTATTCTTCTAATCTTTTCATATTCCCAAAGTTAAAACGACACTAATCCTAAAAATGCATTTAAGTACCTTACCTATTAATAAAAATGTAATTTATTTGTGCATCACTCAGCTATAGATCCTCAAATAATTTCTAAATTCATGCTGACACTGTCCCTCCTTCTGGAGGGTGGCTATTTTTGTTCCCCATGGTCCCTGTGTGTGCTGTAACGTAGCCATCGCTCCAAGCTCACTCCTATGATGGACTACAATCTCGCACTTAGTTTACGAATTTATATTGAGATTGTAGTCCATCATAGGAGTGAGCTTGGAGCGTTGGCTACTTTACAACACACACAGGGACCATGGGGAACAAAAGTAGCCACCCTCCAGAAAGAAGGACAGTGTCAGCACCAATTCAGAGATGATTTGAGGATCTACAGCTGAGTGATCCACAAATAAGATACATTTTTGTTAATAGTTAAGGTACTTGAATGTATTTTTAAGGTTAACACCTGAGATTAGTGCCACTTTACTGTGTACTATGGACTTTTGTGTATTTTGAACTTTCATTTCCCATAGAAATTAAACAGCTTCTCCCTGTAACTTCAGCTAGAAACCTGAAATAAAGATGTTGACAACAAGCAGCTTGTTATTCAGATGCTTCCATACTTGGGGTTTAGTGTTGCTAGATCCGTTGTTCCACATCCATGTTTGTGGTGGTGTTATGAATTGAAATGCTATATTTGCAATGCTCAGCGTCTGTAGGCCTGAGGTAGGCTTTCTTGGCTTATCCAGTGCTGTAAAGGAATAATGTTGTCCCCCATTTTGTTGCCAATATGACACGGTAGAAAATGGCATTGGTTGCTTGAAATGATTTATAAAACATTTTTTTTCTTTGTCTGCAGTATGAATTATTTAAAGCAGAGGAGGAAGAAAAAATTAAATCCCACGGTCAAGATGTAGATTCCTCGGTTTACTTCATGAAACAAACAATACGCAATGCCTGTGGAACAATTGGTCTTCTTCATGCAGTGGGAAACAACAAAGATAAGCTTGATTTTGGTAAGTAGCACATTTTCCACAACACTCTACTAACTACACACAACGAACCACCAGATGGTGCTACAATACCAACATTTTTGTGCTCTTTGCAAGGTTAATAGCTGGCTCTTAATGTTATGGAGACACTGGCAACTTTCTTTCAGCCGCACGTATTCTTTGGTAACCAAATAAAATAATATTTTATTTTGACAATTTAAAATGTGTGAGCCACCATCATGGTGACAGCTAATGAGGTCTCCTCTGTGCACCCCTGCAAAAAGCTTTTAATTTTACTACTAAAGCCTTGACTTCCCCGACTTCGGGACTATGCCTTGGCCATCCATCACCCCCTGCCTAAGGAGAGTTTCCTTATTGGCCACTGGCCTACAGGGAGGTGGCAGGTGGGTATTATTTATTCCCTGAAGTCATCATGGGAATTCACGCCCTTAGAGGGCCTGAAAGCAGTGTTCTAAATAGTTAATAATGTCCAGAGCACTTTTATTGTTAAAAGCTTAAAATGACTGAAACATTTTTGCATTAATCCTTGCCATACGTCAGCAGAAGTCGGTCTCTGTAAGCAGACTCCTAGCTGTGAGCCCTCCTATGTGATAGCAATAAATGTACCGTATTTTTCGCTCCATAAGACGCACTTTTTTCCCCCAAAAGGAGGTGGAAAAAGTGCCTGCGTCTTTATGGAGCGAATCCCGACGCCCGAGACATGCAGTTTCGGGCGCCGGGCGAGTAGTAGGAGCCACTGCTCGTTTAATACGAGTGATCTAATGAGATCACTCGTATTAAAACCGAGCATGTCTATATACAAAACGATTGTGTGGCAGAAGGTTCAACGATTATTTGTGCAGGCAGTGGTGGCACATCTCGTATCTCCATCACAGGCTCACCTTGATCGGATAAAGTGTATAATATTGCCAAAAGTCACAGAGAGGAACCCTTAATGTTTCCCAATATTTTTTTTATACTGCAGAAAACTTTACAAATGTGACTTGGTCTTAAAATCCATTTCCACCTTTGTAAGTGAGCATTTATTGTGGTAATAAAGAGGTGCAGTGGTGATGTACTGTATATGTGTGCACATTTTCATGACTCCCATTTTAGGCTTTCCTCATTACACAAATTAGTAAACTAAACATGAGATTGTAGTCCATCACAGGAGTGAGCTTGGAGTGGTGGCTACTTTACAACACACACAGGGACCATAGGGAACAAAAGTAGCCACCCTCCAGAAGGAAGGACAGTGTCAGCACCAATTCAAAGATGATTTGAGGATCTACAAACAAACGCAAGCTACATTTCTGTTAATATGCGTAGTTGGGGTACTTTAATGCGTTTCAAGATTTATCTCCTGAGTTTAGTCTCGCTTTAATAACACTTACCTTTACACCCCAAACCACGTTTTTGCAGTTTTAAATTTGCATCCTTGGAACGGTTAATAACTGCATGCTTCCCAGGCATAAATAAATGACTGTTGATGGTTTGAATACTGGAATATGCCAAAGGAAAATGCTGTTTACATTTACATTCCTACCTTTTTCATGTTATGGATTTTTCTTTGTGGTTATTTAACCATCAACAAAACAATATAAAAGTCTTTAAATATGAGCTGAAATGTCAGCGACCCTAATAGAGTGACACAATAATGATTGCCACAAGTCTGATTCTCATAATTGCATTATGTGTAATGTTTTTTCCTTTCAGAAAATGACTCCGCTTTAAAAAAATTTATAACTGAATCCTCTAAATTGAGCCCCGATGAACGTGCCAAATTTCTAGAAAGAGATGAAGTAAGCAAACTTTTTTTTTATAAATGAAATGATATAGTAAACTGTATCATCAGCAATTAACAAATGGGGAATGCGCCCCTTGGAACTCTGCCCAGCTGTCTCTGGGAACTTTTCAGGCCACTTGCGGCTAGCAGTGAGGTGCCTAATATGATGAAGAAATATGCTGCATCCGACAAAGAGGTTGCTGGCTGGAAATACTTTGCGGTGATGTCGCAAGAGAGTTTCTCATGGTTCGTGTTTAACAGTGTCTGCCATCTTGCGCAGCTTTCTGCTTTTGGCCATGAACAGATTCAGCAAATCCCATTGATAGTTGAGCAGACGTCCAAGGAGCATATATCCTCATTTTTATTGTTGGGGGTAATTTGATTTTTATTCTGTGAAATATTGTATTTTGTTCAGCTTTGTTGCATTTAGATACTGCCTGTACACTATTTCAGTTTTTTTATGTTTTTTTTCAAGTGTGTAGCATGTTTTGACATCTGTGGGACACAGATGCACAGTGTCTTTTGTAATTGAGCTTGATTGTACTGGTGCAAGCAAGGCCACAGAGCATATTCAGATGATTGTTTTCTTCTGGGATCACTGAAAGATGTCCAAAATGTATTCTTACTTTATTTGTGCACTTCGGGAGGTTTTTTTTTAACCTTTTCATAGGGGGGCAACTTAACTAGGTTAGAAGAGAACTTAGTCTGACAATATGACCATGCTGTGTACCTGAACAATCAGGGAGAGAACAACATCAGTTTGTTATAAAGCCATACTTTGGATTTGGATAAAAGAGAACTTATCAGCTGCCTGACTGTTCTTCCAGGCAAGCAGTCTCTTAACACAGACATTTCTGTGGGATCATGGTAAGATGGGAACAACTCCGGTAAGGTAAAAAAAAAAAAGTAGTTTCCCTCTGAATACCAGAGACACGTGTTTGGGGGAAGACCACTTCATGTACAGATGAACCTTCCATCTAACATATGCATTTTTTCAATTGTAATAATTCCAGGACCATTACACTACAAATAGCTGCTTTTCTTAATCATTGAGAAACTGTAGAATTCCTTTTAGGTGTCCAAGATGTTGGAAAGTGGCAATTTGTCATTCTGACTTGGAATTTTAAGGGGGTGCTTGGGGTTTGGCTATTTTTTTCCCTTTGGAGCACTTGACTGGCTTGTTAGATTGGAGTAATGCAAGTCCCTTTCATCCAATAGCCTTATGTTTTGGGTTCTAGCTGATTGGGTGTTTTAAAATAAGATCTTCCATTTTTCTCCATGGTGGTGGTCTCTTTCCACATGTAGGAAATTGTCCTTCTGTTCTGTTTAGTGAGAACCTCCTTTTAGAGCTAGAGTTGGCACTTTCTATAGTTGATGTTTGAAGAGCAGTTCTCTGGTGCCTCAATGGACATTGCAGTGCAGCAGAAAGAGATGCTAGATCCTTGCTGTTTTAGGAGACCTACATTTTTAAATAATATTTTTGTTCAGGATGCGAAGGACATACTGGAAGAGACTGCTCCCACACAGACGTGAACAAACCAAACGGGTAGGGGGAAGGGGGTCCAAGGTTGGTTCGAATGAAAGGACAGATGGGGGCAATACAATTTGAGCCCAAAACAATCGTTAATTTGAAAAGATCAGTATGGTGAAACAACCAACACATTTCAGGGGCTCACACAATCCCCCTTCATCAGGGCTTCAATAAAGTGAAACTCGGTTCATTTGGGGTGTATGGACTCAAAACACCAATATGAATGGTGATCTGCAGATACCAGTGTCTGCATTTAGTAGGGATTTTGAAGCATAGAAATAGAATCGAGACCACACGTTGGGACTGACTTGGGGGAGAGGTTGGTTGTAGTATTCTATTTTCCTGGTTTTTAATGGCTGAGTAGAGGCTTCCTCTAGGTGAAAACACCATTAACAATAGGATAATTCTCCTATTTAAATTAATTGGGAAATTCTTTGTACAAATTTATTTCCCGATTTCTATCTTTCTCAGAATATGACAAACTGCTTCATAAATATTGAAATCCAGGTACCCCTCCCTTAAGAAGGAAAAAAACCCAAGTATTGATTTTTATTACTTGATCCAAAAACATTGGTTTCTGTAAACCCGTGACACTGTTTCATTCCTGCCTTGTGGATGCCAAAGTATGCATGATTTGAAAGACCCAGTTTGGTTTTGCTGGTTAGAAAAAAGATGTTTGAAAGTCTTTGTCATTCTCTAACATTGCCCACACATTTTTCTTTTTTCTTCATTTCTTACATGAGGAAACAGTAAATTGTCTATGAGGAAACTATGTAAATTGCTATGTTGCAACCTCCCAAATTGCCATAAAATATACTCTGAATAAATAAATGTGAATGTATGTGTATCTGTTTTGATACAGACAGAAATCTGTTTGAAATCAGATAGTTGTGTTCTGAAAATAGAACCTTTGTTTTGGCCTTCTCTCTTTCTATGTCCAGTGAATATCGAGTTTGGTGTGTCTTCTGTGGCCTGGCATGTTGCAGTGTGTGTTGGAAGACTGTTATTGGAAGTATTAATATAAATGTTTTTCTTTTCTCCTAATCCAGAGTATTCGGGTTACACATGAAAGCAGTGCCCAGGAAGGACAGTCTGAGGTAACTCTATGCTTTGTGCTGTGCCAGCTCTGTGCTTCTGGTTTACTGCTAAATAGTTTGAGAAATAGATGTTCAAAAGTACTTCTGTCGTGTTTTTTTTTTTTTTTTTTTCCTTCCTTCCAAAGCTTTCTAAATTAAAACTGTGATTATGATATTTTTGTTCTTCATTCTCCAAAAAGCATTTTTTCGGACAACCTGTAGCACGATATTACGACCTGCAGCTTGCATTAAGAAAGTGCTGATAACGAAGAGCTAAGTTTTCACTTGCCCAAGTAAGAAATATAAAAAACTGTGCCAGAGATCTCAGGGTCTGCTAAGAGAGTGGTACCATTATACACATAATTGTGAGGATCCAAAACGCACCTTTTCATACAGCAAGGGGTTTTATTCTACAAAAAGACATTTAACTTAGTGATTTATAACAATTTGAATATATATTGTTTGTATATCGGTTGTTTTATATCAGCCATGTGGAAAATGTAATAGACAATTAAATATGAAGTTACACTTCAACTGGCAAGTGCAAAAACTGTAGTTTTGGGTTATGCGTGAGAAGAGATTTGTGGCACTCTGTATTGGAAAATTTGGCACACCAGGCATAGAAGTATTGAGATGATCCTAATTATATAACCACTTGACCATTTTTCAGTATTTATCGCTGAGGTACTTTGACATTTTTGTAGCCCTGTAACTTCGTACCTAACACATTTTGTACCATTTTTTGGGGGGACAGATAGAGCTTTCTTTTTGTGTTATTTAATAACCACTGGGGTTTTTATTTTTTTAACTGTATACCAAAAATGTTGTTTTTAAAAAACGGTTTTCTCTGCATTGTTATAAAACATTTATTGTTACCCAATTTTTTGGTAAAATCTAAAAAAATGGCGTCACGCTGGGTAAAATTGCATGCGTCTTAAAAATTTCAAAGCACTACCATACCCAAAATTGCCCGTAGGCCTCGAATTATTGCTCACACTCACGATATGTAACGTGTGCCACAATCATTGTTTTCACACATAGGTTAGGTGCACCTGTCCCGTGTTTGTGGGGATGGGGGGGGGATATTTTTATGGGGGGGCGTTGCACACTCCCATGCTCCATTCAATCGATAGCTTGTATGTAACAGCCATCACTGGCTGTACAAAAAATGTTTACCGTGTCCTCCTTGTGCGCATGCTGGGGAGGGGGGGGTGCACCTGTGCACAGGAGGAAATAAAAGCGACCCACATTTAACAGCAAGCCTTACATCCGTTTATATACAATGATCGTATGGCAAGCGGTTAAAGAATATCTGTGCCAACCGAAATAATTCCCACCCAAGTCAACATCAGGCAGCCATAGGTTGTTTTGTAATTACTAAATAAGTACTTTGTCAGTCATACCATTGCATTGTGTTAGGGACACTGCTCCTGCTCCTATAAAGAACACTACCTGTGCCCATAAGTAGTTAAGTGAGTGCGGCCTACCTCCAGGCTGGTCATCACTCTTTATGAGGTGCCCACTTGTCATAAACTTGTGAGTACAAGCAGGGCATGTAACACACATAATCCAAATGCATAGAATAGAAATGCCTAAATTATAATTAGGGATGTACCGAAAGTTGGGCCACCGAAACATATAGGCCGAAAATTGCACTTTTGGCAAAATGCAGAAAGTGCCATCTTTCAGCCAAAATAGTGGTGCATCTCTGCTTTCTCTCCTCCCCGCTCGCCGCTGCTTGGTGTCCCAGCAGGGAGGAGAGAAACTTTCACAAGAGGCAGAGCGGTACCTGGGACGAGAGCGCTGTGAGCGGCCAGCGTCTCCCCTGCCGCACTGCTCAGCCTCCTGTGACTGATTAGGAGAGCGGCGTCTGGAGGGCGGGGACAGCTGTAATTGCTGTCACGGGATGCTGAGCTCTCCTCCAGCACCGCCTCGCTCATCCTCCTGTGACAGATCAGGAGAGCGGCGGTGTGTGGGCAGAGACAGCTGTCACAGGAGGCCGGGCTGGCGGTGCGGGGAGAAGTCGACTGTCGCAGGAGATCGAGCTCTCCTCCCTGCACCACTCGCTCAGCCTCCTGTGACCGTGAGTCAGGATGGAAAGCAGCTACAAGCACTCAGCAATCAGAGATCGCTGAGTGTTTGTAAATAATTAAGGACATAGTTTGTTTATTGTGTCCCCAATCATGAATGAATGGGAAGTGATCTACATCACTTCCTGTTCATTCATGATTGTGGACATGGTAAACATACTATCTCCAGAAGTTTATGAATGAACAGGAGCACTCAGTATAGAGCAGGGGTAGCAAACCTCCGGCCCTCCAGCTGTGGTGAAACTACAAATCCCATGATGCATCTCTCTTCGGGAGTCGTGTCTCTGGCTTTGAGAATCTTGCAATGCCTCATGGGTTTTGTAGTTCCACCACAGCTGGAGGGCCGGAGGTTTGCTACCCCTGGTATAGAGGCTTCCTGTTTATTTATAACTGGGGCTGCAGAAAAAGAGATTAAGGACTCTGTGTTCTCAATCTGCTTTTCTTTTTTTTTTCTTCTTCTATTTAAAAGGGGAATATCAGCGGTCTGCTTAGACCTCTAATATTTCCCTGAAACCCCTAACAGTAAAAAAAAAAATGTTTTATTAAAAATTATTTAAAAAAAAGTTAGGAAAAAAAATAATTTTCAGTTTAGCCTGACATTTAAAAAAAAATAATTTTAGTTTTCAAAATGTTAATTTCGGTGCACCGCTAATTATAATGCATGTTTACAAATATTGGCAGTGAGAGTCCTGCCCATAGGAGCTTGCCGTTTAGAAGGATAAGGGGGTGGAAACCAAAAATGCAACATTTTTGTAGCCGGTATGGCGAGTTGGAATGCCACTCAAAATGTATTATGCAGTATTGCTTGGATTATCGCAGCTCAGCAGTGTGAATTGACCCTCAAGGTTTTGTTGGAAGTAATGTAGAGTGACGATTGGCATTCACATGGAGGGGACAGGTTAGAAAGGGCATTGTATTGTACAGTTTGAGCTGTATTCTCTAGGTAACTGTCAGCCAATAATGGGGGTGGGATGAGAAATTTTTAACATGGTCCTCAGAGCATGCAAAGTAAATTTTTGTTTTTTCTTTGTTTGCCTTAATGCGGTGATACCCAGTAAGATATTTGATGCTGTATTACTACATATCTCCTTTCTATCCGGCATAATGCCACGACTAATGCATTATTATATAGGTTGAATTCACATGGGCAGCTGTAAAAGATTTTTGTCAGGCAGTTACAACCCCACCAGGCACCACCTTACCAGTCGTGTCGATACACTGAGCTGAATAGTCCAATACACATGCAGCTGGCAGGGGTGCAGTGCTGCACAACACATTGGGGTGAATTTATCAAGACTGGAGCAGTTGCCCATAGTAACCAATCAACATCTCTCTTCAGTTTGTTCAGATAAGCTTTAACAAATAAAACATATTGGGTGCCATGGGCAACTGCTCCAGATTCTGTCTACTCCAGTTTTGATAAATTCCCCTCCCTGAACGTTATGTAATGTTAGGTCAGTAGCTACCTGTTCATTACAGAGCAGTATAATTCTTGCACCTGTGTGAATGGAGCAGTATGATTGGTAAATCACTGAACACTGTTCTTGATACAACTATTTGCACAAATAACATTCTTGCTGTTTTTCACACTGGGCCCATGACGCTTCTGTAAAGAATGTTGTTGGATTAAATAGTATTACTGAGGGGAAGGGAGCTTGGCATACAGTATAAAGCAATTGAATAAGGTAAAAATACAACTCATTCTTGCTCTTTATAGCTTTTACATGACTTGTTGAACATTGGCTGTCATTATTCTTACCATCTTTCGACTATTAAGAGATTAAATATTGAATACTTTTATATATTAAAGAACACTAAACAACAAAATATATCTTATTTGTGTATCACTCGGCTGCAGATCGTCAAATCATCTCTGAATTGGTGCTGACACTGTCCTTCATTCTGGAGGGTTGTTACTTTTGTTCCCCATTGTCCCTGTGTGAGTTGTAAAGTAGTCACCGCTCCAAGATCACTCCTGTGATGAACTACAATCTCAGATTATACACCTGCACAATTTGCTCATCAGTTGTTTCCAATGCAGATATTCTTTCCTGAAAATATTGCTGTTACTTGTTTGCAAATTTTGATGTTTTGTCAGAAGTTGGCAGCCAAGCTTATGACTCCATCTCTAACCACTGCCCCTGGCTGCTGCCATATGTACAGAGTAGTGACAAGCCAAAGACTTCAGAAAAGCAGAGATTTCTTCGATATTTGGGCAGGCAGCTTGGCTTCATCTCATCTATGATTTCTGAAAGGCAAGACGGCAGTAGCCATTGGGGGAATAACTGGGTTTTCTGACAAAATGGAGCAGATGTTTTTTTTCACTGCTTTTTGCAGAGATGCTGTATTACTACATATCTCCTTTCTATCCGGCATAATGCCACGACTAATGCATTATTATATAGGTTGAATTCACATGGGCAGCTGTAAAAGATTTTTGTCAGGCAGTTACAACCCCACCAGGCACCACCTTACCAGTCGTGTCGATACACTGAGCTGAATAGTCCAATACACATGCAGCTGGCAGGGGTGCAGTGCTGCACAACACATTGGGGTGAATTTATCAAGACTGGAGCAGTTGCCCATAGTAACCAATCAACATCTCTCTTCAGTTTGTTCAGATAAGCTTTAACAAATAAAACATATTGGGTGCCATGGGCAACTGCTCCAGATTCTGTCTACTCCAGTTTTGATAAATTCCCCTCCCTGAACGTTATGTAATGTTAGGTCAGTAGCTACCTGTTCATTACAGAGCAGTATAATTCTTGCACCTGTGTGAATGGAGCAGTATGATTGGTAAATCACTGAACACTGTTCTTGATACAACTATTTGCACAAATAACATTCTTGCTGTTTTTCACACTGGGCCCATGACGCTTCTGTAAAGAATGTTGTTGGATTAAATAGTATTACTGAGGGGAAGGGAGCTTGGCATACAGTATAAAGCAATTGAATAAGGTAAAAATACAACTCATTCTTGCTCTTTATAGCTTTTACATGACTTGTTGAACATTGGCTGTCATTATTCTTACCATCTTTCGACTATTAAGAGATTAAATATTGAATACTTTTATATATTAAAGAACACTAAACAACAAAATATATCTTATTTGTGTATCACTCGGCTGCAGATCGTCAAATCATCTCTGAATTGGTGCTGACACTGTCCTTCATTCTGGAGGGTTGTTACTTTTGTTCCCCATTGTCCCTGTGTGAGTTGTAAAGTAGTCACCGCTCCAAGATCACTCCTGTGATGAACTACAATCTCAGATTATACACCTGCACAATTTGCTCATCAGTTGTTTCCAATGCAGATATTCTTTCCTGAAAATATTGCTGTTACTTGTTTGCAAATTTTGATGTTTTGTCAGAAGTTGGCAGCCAAGCTTATGACTCCATCTCTAACCACTGCCCCTGGCTGCTGCCATATGTACAGAGTAGTGACAAGCCAAAGACTTCAGAAAAGCAGAGATTTCTTCGATATTTGGGCAGGCAGCTTGGCTTCATCTCATCTATGATTTCTGAAAGGCAAGACGGCAGTAGCCATTGGGGGAATAACTGGGTTTTCTGACAAAATGGAGCAGATGTTTTTTTTCACTGCTTTTTGCAGAGGAGAGTTGTTAAACAGATTAGTTCATGTTTTGCAGCAGTTCCTGTAAACATTGACTAAGAAAAGGTTATATTTTTTTAATCAATAGTCAATTTACTCAATGAAGTCACCAGTATTCCGCCCCTTTGTTTACATGCAGCTGCAGGGTGAAGAATGCCCTGGCCACAACTGATTGTGCTGGCACTGACAGCATTCTTCTGGGTAAGGATGAACTCGGTTTCCCCAACTGCCCCTATCTTAACCTGTCAGACTGATATTTAACACCTCACCCAAACCCAGAAAACACTCTGAATCCTGAAACATTAGGTGACCCTTTACATTGTCCATACTAGGCAATGTAACGGGTTCACCGATGCAGCACTTGGTGTCTGAATGTTGTCATGTTGTGGTGGGTGGGGATAGGCATGCATAGGCCTGTAAAAGTTCTGACTTGCACAGCAAATTAATTTTTACACTAAAATTGAATACATTCTTACTTCGCTTTGTATGGGCATGGTAAAGTTTAACTTTAACTGCTAAAATCACATTAACTTGTTCTAGTCCATGCTGCTTTCGCATCAAAAGGCCAACCTGCAGAGAGACGAAAAGGTACTGGAAATTTGATCCTGGCATGAAAGATCCATTTCTGCTATGGATCATCCAATTTGAAAAGGTACAAGATTTGCCATGGAGGAGATTATATGACAACAATATCATAAAGTATAGCAATGCTTGCATATGAAATTTGAGAGGAAGTATGTGATCCATAATGAGGGAGCCTTATTTTCTGACAATGTGGATTGGATTGTGATAGCTTTCTAGTGGGCAATCTGTATTTTCAATTTTAGTGGGTTGGCCCCTGTTCTCTAATTAATTATTCAAGAATATGTGCAGCAGTACAATTGTAAGAGTTAGATGAGGATGATGAAGATTTCGGACTGCGTTCTACTAATTGACATTGTTCATCAGATTGGTATGGGAACTGGGAAGCGTAGCTCCTGAGAAGCACTAGATTCTCACAGTTGAGATGCAGTGCAGAGTGTCGTATAGGAAGAAAAATGCAATCTTGGGGTCAGGTCAAGGATGTGAAGGCAATGTCTCTACCATGCTGCTTGCTGCCTCTTTTTCTAAACAGGTCACATGCTTTAGCTGCAGGCAAGAAATTACTTGATGGCGTCTGCAAGAGGAGAACTCCACAGTTATTCAGCGAGAGCTCTGCAATGTCTAACAAAGCCATCAAGTAACCCCTGGTAACAAGTGCAAGGAATTTACCTGAAAAAAATCCTCCGGCTTCCATTGTTATGGAATGTTAGCATATAGGTATCAGATTTTTATTTAGCCTATTAGGAAAAGTGTTTATTTTCTTTCAACTTTTTCCTTATTATTATACAGGATTTTTATAGCACAGTTTGTGCATTTTTTTTTCCAATATATAAAGAGACACAGTTACAGTTGGAATACAATGGTTAGGGGGGGCCTTGCTTGTGAGAGCTTACAATCTAAAAGGGATGGGCAAATGTTTGTTAACTCTTGGCTTTGTAAGCATAGATATATAAAATGTGGTTTTATTGGACCAGCTTGACAAGAGCAGATTTTAATTTGAATTGATGTTATTAAGCAGAAATGCTAACTTGCTTTTTTCTCCCACCTTCTGACTGGATTTATTTGTATTATTATTTACATGGTAGTGAACATACAAGAATGAGTGAGACTTTTCTAAACTTTCTATCCTACAGTAAACTCCAGTAATGAGATCTTGTCTTGAAAGAGATGAGAAGGCAGTGAGATGTAGCTCACCAGCATCCACCTATTTCTGAAATATCTCTTTTGGATGGACTGGTTTACTGCTTGGGTGTATTTTATTGTGTATTGGCCTGGCTTTGCAGCACTCTGCATGGTGCCAGCACGAGTAACATTTCTGAGCCTTTCATGTGGTTTTAGGTTTATAAAAGTTTTGAACGTTGCCAGCATGCACAGATTATGTTCATGATTTATTTAGCCGCCGAACATTTTTATATCCTGTGCATGCCTTATTTTGAAGATATGTCTGAGGAGGAAACGGCCGACCGGGGGGAAAAAAAGCACAAGTTATTTAAGCTTTCTATAACTAGGACTATGGGAGTCTGAAATTCTTTTGTATAATTCCTTTCTGTCTCCACACTTGTGTCCTGTTTATTTTCTGCTCTCCCTTGACGGTATGGTTTAACATTTTCAGTGATCACACATTTCTGCCACTGCAAAAGCTCAAATAATCATGTGGATTAAAATAAACCTTTCTTTTTTGTTCCTGCTCAAACATACATTTTTTTTTCTGTGGAAAATATACTCCTGTATTATGCAATGTAATGTTTCAGCTGTTACGGGGATGTGAACCAAAAAACTTTTTCTCAGGGACAGTTTTGTCTTATGTGTTTTTTTTATATAGGTTAACTGGTGAAAGTTGTTAAAGGAGAACTATGACGAGTGATTTCCACTCACCTCATAGTTCTAAATGGCGTCTCAGTATGCCGCGAGCTGTAGCTTGCGGTATACTGAGCTTAGGATAACGGGAGCATGCTAGTTTGTGTCCTCCCGTTACCCCAAGGAGAACTATGGGGAAAAACACTGACCCCATAGTTCTCTAAGGCAAAAACCTAAAAATGTAAGGCAAAACCCAAAAGTAGGTGACTCATTAAAAAAAAAGTTACATCGGATCTCTAAAGTTAAAGCAAAACTTTTTTTTTTTTTTGGGCTTCCCCTCTACCCCCGTATTAAAGAGGAATGTGCCCTAGTCAACTCTATTGATTGGGAAGTGAGCGAACACATACCGCTGTTCGCTCACTTTCCAATCATCTCCCTGCAGAGAGTGGTGACTGTCAGTCACCGCTCCCCACAGGGATTCCTTCCCCTCTCCGATCCTCCAGCGCTGACTGGAGGATGGACGGGGGAGGGGGTGGGCACAGATGGCTCTGCCTCTAGATGGGCAGAGCCTGCTGTCAATCAGCCAGCTGGGTGGATCTCGACAATAAACTGGAGCATTGGGGAAAAGCCACAAATAACATGCATAGAAAACAAAAACTCTGTTGAAATGATTGCCAAGTTTAGTATTGAATACAGGTTCAGTCTTACAGGATTGAAAAAACACTAAGCTGTAGATCCTCAGATCATTCCTGAACTAATGCAGGCACTGTCCTTCCTTCTGGAGGGTGTCTACTTTTGTTCCTCATGGTCCCTGTGTGTGTTTATAAAGTAGTCACCGCTCCAAGTTTGCTCTCGTGATAGACTATAACTTCACTACAAATTAGTAACGTGAAAAAAGTAATGTGAACTTGTAGTCTCACATGACCGAGCTTTGACTACTTTATAACACACACAGGGACCTCGGAAACAAAAGTAGCCACCCTCCAGAAGGAAGGACTGCTTCGGCACCAATTTAGAGATGATTTGAGGATCTTTAAGATTTTAAATCCTGAGTTTAGTGTCACTTTAAAAATCCATACTTTTGAAATCTTGCGGTGTTTTATCAATGATACTGCTTTATATTAAATTTTAGATGTGTCG
>NW_017307101.1:64396-102068 GCF_000935625.1 Nanorana parkeri
CCCGCCCCAGGGTTGTAAAAGGTGGCTGACAGGGTGTGACTTCACTGTATGGCAGAGGGGACAGAGAACAAGTGAGAATGTTAGATTCTAGTATGCACTTTTCTGAATGTTTAACTGAGGTTTTGACACATAGGTTCTAGCACATAGAGATCAACCAAACTGCAGGCATGTGTGAACATGTAGGCACTGGTTACATATAGAAAGGATGACTTGTTCATAAAATACAGTCTTGCTATTCTGACTAAAGGGGTATAGTAGTACAAAATAAATTTTTAGAACCAAGGGCTAACTTTATAGAAAATAAGATAATTAAGCTGCTACAGGTAGGCTGCGGTCAGTGTCCATTGCCCTTTTACAGCTTCGCCAGTGTAAAGATAAAAGCAAACATTATCCCTTACTAATACTGTGCACAGCATAATGATTTATAACTAACCCATCGCCGCCACCAATTTTATTTCACTTTGAAGGTGTTCTTAGGAAGAATAGTGAAATATAAATTCTGAGTAATTGTTAAGTTACTAAACTTCACACATAGCAGTTTAAAGGAATTTATAAGTATAGTGGAAATGCTCTTTTTTTTGAATAGGGGCCCCTCAGATTGTTGATATGGTTGATTGTCAAACCCCCCACACCTACTTTACATTAGTTAGTGAACTGGGGTCCAGTACTGAGAAAACCATTGTAATTTTTTGTGGTACCGTATCAAAAGCCAATAGGCTTTTGATACGGTACCACACAAACGCTTGCTACACAAGCTGAGGGCTATGGGCATAGATGAGGTGGTGTGTACGTGGATAGAGAACTGGCTACGGGAACGTGTCCAGAGGGTATCTGTAAATGGCACCTTTTCAGACTGGGCTAGTGTAATGAGCGGTGTGCCTCAGGGTTCTGTGCTGGGTCCCATATTGTTCAACTTATTTATTAATGACATCGGGGAGGGTGTTAACAGCGATATTTCCGTGTTTGCGGATGACACCAAAATAGGGAGGGTAATAGACACGGACTTAGACATTATAACATTACAGGAGGACCTGGATAAAATAGGGGAGTGGGCATTAATGTGGCAGATGAGGTTTAATGTCGATAAATGCAAAGTAATGCACTTTGGAATTAAAAATAAACAAATGGGTTATACAATTATGGGTATGCCGCTGGGGAAGTCAGAAATGGAGAAGGATTTGGGGGTCATTGTAGACCACAAACTGAAAGGTAGTTTGCAGTGCCAGGCTGCTGTAAACAAAGCTAGCAGGGTCTTGTCCTGTATTAAAAAGGGGATGTATTGCAGGGACAAGTCTATAATTTTGCCACTTTATAGATCATTGGTTCGACCTCATCTGGAGTACGCGGTCCAGTTCTGGTCACCAGTACTAAGAAAAGATGTCCTTGAGTTGGAAAAAGTCCAGCGAAGGGCAACCAAACTAATTAGGGGTATGGAGGACCAGAGCTACGAGACGAGGCTACTAAATTTAAACATGTTCACATTAGAGGTGAGGAGATTAAGGGGGGATATGATTTCCATGTACAAAATGTTTAATGGTGGTAGCAACATTAGCGATAAACTGTTTAAAATTAACTCCGTTACAAAAACTAGAGGCCATCACCTAAAATTGATGGAAAAAAAATTCCAGCACAAGGGGCGAAGGGGGTTCTTCACAGTAAGATCAGTTAGGGTCTGGAACTCACTGCCACAGGCGGTGATTTCAGCAAATAATGTGGAATTGTTCAAGAAACTTTTGGACGATTTCTTAAGGGACCGTAATATACAGGGGTAAATGTAATATACAGGGGTACAGGTAATATACAGGGGTACAGGTACTCCTAGAATGAGATCCTAATAGGTTGGACTTGATGGACTAATGTCTTTATTCAACCTCAAATACTATGTAACTATGTAACTATGTAACTATGTAATTTGTTTATAGTGCAGTACCGGATTTCACCAGCAGGTGCAAGTGAAATCTCTGTTTACAGATAATGGTGCCTCTTGCTATACAGTGTCTCAAACCGTATTTTCAGTGTTTATTTAAATGTAAACTGGTGTGTAATATTGCCTTGCTACTTTTAGTAAGATTTCCCTTTATCATAACATCTGGCGCAGCACATTTATGTGTTCGTCTTTTGTGTATATTCCCAGGATTCCAGCAGTACCTAGTAGCTTCGAGAACAAGCAGATCTTATGTTACCGTCCTCTGATCCGACACATATATAAAGCTGGAAAATCCAGTTTAGATGTGAATCTTCACTTTGTGTCAAAGGCAATTGCTCATCTTTTGCCTGAAGCTTCTAATGGTCTTATTATCTTCTGTTCTAAAGTTTTTTTTTTTTTCTTCTGTATTTTGGCTGTGCACAAAAGATGCTTTCAGGTTGGGATGCCAGCCCGTTTTCACTGAGCAATGTCATGTTCTTATGAAAGATGGTAAAAAAATGAAGCTACTACGTGACGTCCAGTGACTAACTATGAATATGGGAGACTTGTGACATAATAAACTTATTACCGATCCAAATTTCTGTTTAAAGGTTGTCACAAGGTTTTCTTTTATACGCTGGGTCTTTTGAAATGTTAATGCAAAAGAGCTGGAATTGGTTATGTCACCTTGGAGGAAAGCTACCTACAGACAGGAAACTAGTCATGCAATGATTGCTGGAGATGGGCTTCAAAGTGTATGTCCAGCCAAAACTTCTTTTTTTTTCTTCTTCTGAATAGAGTGGGGTATATAGCTAGATGTATGTATGTATGTATGTATGTATGTATGACCTGAGTTCAATTTCTCTAGCCACACCCAGGCCTGATAACTGCCACACCTGTTCACAATCAAGAAATCACTTAAATAAGACCTGACAAAGTGAAGTAGACCAAAAGATCCTCAAAAGCTACACATCATGCCGAGATCCAAAGAAATCCAGGAACAAATGTGAAGGAAAGTAATTGAGATCTTTCAGTCTGGAAAAGGTTATAAAACCATTTCTAAAGCTTTGGGACTCCAGCGAACCACAGTGAGGGCCATTATCCACAAATGGCGAAAACATGGAACAGTGGTGAACCTTCCCAGGAGTGGGCAGCCAACCAAAATCACCCCAAGAGCGCAGCGACGACTCATCCAAGAGGTCACACAAGACCCCACGACAACATCCAAAGAACTGCAGGCCTCACTTGCCTCAGTTCAGGTCAGTGTTCATGACTCCACCTTAAGAAAGAGACTGGGCAAAAATGGCCTGCATGGCAGAGTTCCAAGACGAAAACCGCTGCTGAGCAAAAAGAACATAAAAGCTTGTCTCCGTTATGCCAGAAAACATCTTGATGATCATGATTTGGGGAAATACTCTGTGGACTGACGAGACAAAAGTTAACTTTTTGGAAGGTGTGTGTCCCATTACATCTGGTGTAAGAGTAACACCGCATTTCAGAAAAAGAACATCATACCAAACGTAAAATATGGTGGTGGTAGTGTGATGTTCTGGGGGCTGTTTTGCTGCTTCATGACCTGGAAGACTTGCTGTGATAAATGGAACCATGAATTCTGCTGTCTACCAAAAAATCCAGAAGGATAATGTGCAGCCATCTGTTCGTGACCTCAAGCTGAAGCGAACTGGGGTTCTGCAGCAGGACAATGATCCAAAACATGCCAGCAAGTCCACCTCTAAATGGCTGAAGAAAAACAAAATGAAGACTTTGGAGTGGCCTAGTGAAAGTCCTGACCTAAATCCTATTGAGGTGCTGTTGCATGACCTTAAAAAGGCGGTTCATGCTCAAACCTTCCAATGTGGCTGAATTACAACAATTCTGCAAAGATGAGTGGACCAAAATTCCTGCACAGCGCTGTAACAGACTCATTGCAAGTTATCGCAAACGCTTGATTGCAGTTCTTGCTGCTAAGGGTGGCCCAACCAGGTATTAGGTTTAGGGGGCAAACACTTATTCACACAGGGCCATGTGGGTTTGGATTTTTTTTTGCCTTAATAATAAAAACCTTCCTTTTAAAAACTGCATGTTGTGTTTACTTGTTTTATCTTTGACTAATATTTAAATTTGTTGATCTGAAACATTTAAAGTGTAACAAACGCGCAAAACAATGAAAAATCAGGAAGGGGGCCAACACTTTTTCACACAACTGTAATATAATATATATATATAATCTCACATCTCCTTTTTTATTGCTGTCTGACAGTAAGAGGGCGAGGGCTATTTTGCTCGCAGAGCCCCAGATAGCTATAAAAACATAGGCTTATTCTTTCCCGCTCTCTATTTAAAACTAATGTAAAAAAGAAAACTTTGGTTGCACATATACTTTTAAGTCAAATTCAAATTACTATCTTATCCTCAAGTGCTTGTTGGGGCCTCACAGATTGTTTTTTTTTTTTTCCATCCGGAAAGCAGAATCCTAAAAAAAACAAAAACTTTTATTTTGTCATGGTTTAGGTATTTTAATAATATATCTGTTTGTCAGAGCTAAACAATAGTCTTTTTCTTAGAGAATTAACTTGTGTTTCTTGCCAGGGATTTTGGCTTTAAATGATGCAAAGCACGTTATAAAAACAACCTAAGATCAATATGTATAGTGCTGTGACACCTGAAGCCTGTTATGTCACGTCAAAGGGAGGGTCTGCAAATCAGCCTGCAAGCTTTGCACACCCTATATACAGCTCTGCTATGAATAAACCCTTCTATAGAATAGACCATGTGTAGGAGTTAGCTTTTCTTAGAAATCCTATTATTTCTTTGCAGATTTTTCTATGGCAGGTTGGCAGACTGAGGGATTGGTAAAGCAGAACTTTCCTTAGCCAGTAAATGCCACAAACCGTGTGCTAAATAATTAAATATAATGCTTTGGAATCTTCATAATCCTCTTTTTTTTTATTGTCACGCTTTACCTTAGGTGTGGGCAGAGAGAATGACTTACCTGAGTAAACATTTACTGTTTCATGTCGTCTTTGTGCTTTTATGATAGAGCTGGAGAACAACTTTTATTTTTTACTTCTACAATACAATATTGTTAATGAATCATGTGCTTCATGATATTTGCTTATACAGTATGTATATTTTGTTTTTTAGAGCACTATTTTATATCTGCAGAATATAATTGTGTTCTGATTTTCTTTCAAAACTATCACTGCACTGCTTAAAGTGACACTGAACTTAGAAAATAAATCTTCAAAATCCATTCAAGTACATTAACTATTAATGTAGCTTTATTTGTTTATCACTCAGCTGTAGATCCTCAAATCATCTCTGAATTGGTACTGACACTGTCCTTCCTTCTGGAGGGTAACTTGTTTTGTTCCCCATGGTCCCTGTGTGTGTTACCGATACCAATTATTGATGCCTTTTTTTTTTGGTATCGTGACAGTTTTTCTAAAACAATATAGACTAATGATTTTAGGACAGTGGTGAAGCACAAGGGCAGAGTCATCTGAGACATCTGCGACCCTGGCAGTTATGCCAATGACTCCAAGCTGTAGAGGGATTACAAATCGCAGCAGTGCATTATACAACAATGCAGAACAATGCATTATACAGCGATGAAGCAACATACTCTGTTGCTCACCAAGGCTGTGCACGGTCTCGCCATGACTGTGTGTAGCATCTCTCCAAGGCTGTGCAGTATCTCACCAGGGCTGGGTGCGCCCTCTTCCCCTGGACTGTGTGGCATCTCGCAGGTGCCGGCTGATGCAGGTGGAGGAATCAACGTGCGGCCTGACTGGTGCTGTAAGCAGTGCCGTGAGGTCACCAGCAAATGCAGGACCTAATAGTGTTTGAAAATTTAAAGTGCCGGTATCGGCACTTAGTATCGAGTACTCGTGAAAATACCCAAAATCGGTATTGGTGCATCCCTATCAATTAGTAAACGAAACATGAGATTGTAGTCCATCACAGAAGCGAACTTGGAGAGGTGGCTACTTTACAACACATTCGGGGACCATGGGGAACAAAAGTAGCCACCCTCCAGAAGGAAGGAAGCTGTTGGTACCAATTCAGAGATGATTTGAGGATTTACAGCCGAGTGTTGCTCAAAACTACATTGTAGTTAATAGGTAAGGTAGTTGAATGCATTTTGAAAATGCAATTCCTGAGTTTAGTGTGACTTTGACTGCTAAGAATGTATACATCCTGTATATCCCTCCAGGGCCCATTCACACCTTGTCTGGACCAGATCTGCATGCGTTTCTGCAAACGCGGTGCGGTGCATTTGACTTTGTGATGGCTATTGCAATCCTGAGAAAACATGCTTGCAGTAGACATCCTTTTTGGGTGCACCCTCCGTTGAAGAGAAGTGAAGGGTCTATTTTGGTTTTCATACGAGGACTTGCGGGCACATCCAGAAAAGTTTTTTTTTTGATTCACTCGTATGTCTATTCGAAGATGATGTGTTATTTATCCAAAGCCCCCCATTTTTAATTTAGTCTGTTGCGTTCCGGTGGTTTTTGGCACATTTCGGTGCATTCCAGTGCAGAGAAAATAGGACATGCAGTATTTTTTTCCCCCCTGCATCAGAACAGACCACACTGGTGTGAACAGAGGCCAGAAATCCCATACAAATACATTGGGATGCATTTTTGGTGCGGGAGAGAAACGTAATGGTCTGGATCTGAATGGGCCCTCAAGGGAAACTTCAACCCAAACATTTTTACGTTTTGGATGGAGTGCAAGGAAAGTCAAATATCTTTCCTATTTTAAATGCGGTCTACTTGTTTTGGCTTCTAATTGTGTTTGAGTGAGGACACCCATGGATCCAACCATCATTGCTTAATTTAGTCAAGGTCAGCTTGAGACAGCAGTGACCATTTTAATTGTATGGGTTCAATACATTTTCTCTAAGGGTCCCCACACACCTTACGATTATCGGACGATAATCACGGGAAATCCCACGATCGTACGATGATCGTAAGGTGTGTGGAAGCCGTGCGACCTCTACTACTGTAAGGTCGCACGACTTTAAACTTACGGACATGTTCGAAAACCCGCCGAGCATCGTACGATGTTCGGCGGGTTTGTGGCATGTCCGTACGATAACAGCCGCACGGCTGCCCGTTCGGCATTGCGGTCATCGGAAGCCCGCCCCTCAGGGGGCGTGGCTTGCGATCATCGCAAGTACGATCTGCCTATGCAACATAGGCAGATCGTACGTTTTTTTAAGTACCTTACAACCATCGCAAGACAGAAGTCTTGCGATGGTTGTAAGGTGTGTGCCCAGCCTAACCAGGATTGTAGAATTGTCAACATATTTTAAAAATGAGCTCTGATTTGTAGAATGTTACTTTATTTTGCAGGATTGGACATTGAGCCAGAGCCCTTGCCTTTTGCTAACATGTAATGTAATATCGGGGATCTTACATGGTTTCTGTGAAGTTAGCTGTCCAATTTTTGGCCCTTTTCAGTAGCTCAGTTCAGGCCCTCGTTGCCAGCTGGCTGTACTGAAAACCTGGCAGCATTTGCACTTAGTCTGGCATTTTTCTGGATGTCAGAATACATATACATTTCTCAAAAGCAGCGACCACAGGAAACTCCCAGAATAGATCAGTGTGTTTTGTAATCCTAGAGTCACAGTTTTTGAAGCCAAATAGATATAGTGGAGGAATCCAGCTTGCCCCTTTCTCAGCAGACAGCTGGTATGTGTCGAGAAGAGTGAGGACAGTATGATACCAACTGCTGTGCTTCTGTCATTGCTCTGTTATACGTTTCAGAGTTTGTATCACTGGACTGGACATAATGCAGCTTGCACATCCTGCCGGAAAGGACGTAGTTTGTTCTTCTGATGCACTCCTCACCTGGTTGATTGGCTAGACCAGTGCAAGTTACAGTCTTTATTGCAAATGGAGTTAAGTGACATTTAAAATAGACATTCCATTTTTTCTCTCAGAAATATACTTCCTCTGCCCTGGCAGCTTACATACTATATATGGCATATCCTGATTTCTTTTAAAACCATGAAAAGATACTTCAAAAAAACCTATTCATATGTTGACAGTCACATAAAAACAATAGATGTTGCACTATTAACACATCAACATCTTTACATTTTGTCTTTGTTTTCACACATTTTGATCCTAGCTATAAGAACGAGGTTTCTGTCCATTGAGTTGCTAATAAGGGGCTGAAATGTATGTTTGTGTGTAAAACTTTTACTAGGTTATCAGAGAAAAATACTTCAGAGATAGGTGTGAGTATGGGTGGGTGTTATCGGTATCTCATAGGGTATTATATAAGGGCCTTTACGGACAGATACTGCAATCTGCTATTATTTAGCAACCTTGTAAAGAATATATTTGTTGGCTTAAAACAAACGTTTGTGATTAGATTTCAAACTTACTAAGCCTTATGGCTACATGGGGAACAGTGATGCCAAGATGCAGCCTCTATGCAGCTAACAAATATTGGCATGTGTTTGACAACCCCTAATTAACTCTGAAGTCAGATTTTCAGTGCAGCTCGGCAGAAATAGACTGCACATAGGTGCTCCCCTTTGCCTTCAAAAGTGTTTTACAGCTTTGATCTGTAATCTGGAGCATTACAGCTTGTGTTCAGCTTGGAGCTACCTTTTTATAAACACATTAAAATGCATTCATGTGCACAGTGGTGTATTTTGGTTTTGTGCTGCCCTAGGCAAGACTAAACTCGGGCACCCCCCTCAATCTAAATTTGTCCCACCCCATCCTATTTTGACATTTTGCGCAACCTGTCAGTCACTGGATACAGCGCACAAATTCTCAGGAGAGCTGTGTAGGGTTTATGGTGATCTGTGTGGGGTCTATGGTGGGCTGTGCAGGGTCTCAGGAGGACTGAACAGAATCCCTTTCCCTGCATACATGTGCTGCTCTTACCTGCAGCTCGAAGTGCCATCAGTACCAACAGGATACAGCGCAGTCCCCAGCCTGCTTCTGGGACATCCCACCATCAGATCACATGCTATGGCCAGCCTGTAGCCACCCACTGCTTCTCCTCCACGTGCTGTACAAAGCCATCTAGACTGGATCTCACTGGGCCATCACCTCCACTGGGCAGCTCTCTAATTAGGTCAGGCGCTCTTAGGACCTTGCAGCTGTCTAGTTTGCCTCATTAGGAAGCCGCCGCTGCCTGATTCTGTGCCGCCCAACCGGCAAGTGCCCAGTATGCCCAAAGGCAAGTCCGGCCCTGTCCACCTCATTGGTTTGGGGCAGCGTTTTCTGCCGACCCCCTGGAAAGTGCCGCCCTAGGCAAATTCCTAGTTTGCCTTGAGGTAGATACACCCCTGCATGTGCATCTGTGATGCCCCAGATATGGGAGTCGAGTAGGCATCAATTGTGTTCAATGGAGACATTCGTATGTGTCTTTGGGCATGGTCTGTTAGAGTAAACCTACGTAGGTAATTCCGATTGATAAAATTTTTCGTTAAATATTTAATTAAGCAAAGGTTTGTATCAGTAAAACCTACATGTCAAAACGATCAGTAGTGTAAAATATGTAAGCAGCTGAAATTATGCAAACCTTGACTTTATGTTTACAGTTGAGCAGTTGCTGGCTCCCAAGTTTCCCTAGCACCCATGTTAGTGATGAAAAGCCTTGTTAATATATAGGTAGGTGGTAGTCATCATATGCTCAGTCTTAATCAACCAAGTTAGTGACAGGTTTACCTAATTTAAGTATAAATTGGAGAGAACATATCAAAGTAGATGTTTCATGAATTTGGAGCCAATCTATCACAAATGAGGAATCTTCTTGATGTGAATATACATTTGCAGAGTTTTTCCCTAATTTCTGACCATAGCGCTGTTGCATGCTGTGAAACTTTGAACATCAGTCTATAATATTTATTTATGTACGAGTGCTAAATTTCCTATAACGTAGGTCATTTTTTTTTTAAGTTGTCTTAAAGGTTTTCCAAACCCTCAGCTTTTTTTTGCATACTGTATATCTACTGCTAGCAAGCAGATATATGCAAAAAGTTGTTTTTTTTTAAAACGCTTAAATAGCACTTTAAACTTAACTGTCTTCCCTGCGCGGTCCCGTCCGAAAATGTGAAACTGCGCGGTCGGCCGCAAAGCATCTTGGGGCGGGCACATGCGCAGTTCACATTTTCGGCCGGGACGCGAGGAAAGACACAAGGTAAGTCTATGGACGCATGCAGACACCGTGGGAGAGGAAGTGCCAGCAAGCTCAGAGGAGTCGGCGCTGGATCGGAGATTTGCCACAGCTCTGGAGAGAAGGCTGAAAACTACAGGAAAGAAGAAGATGATCGTATTAGGAGACATCATTTAAGGTAAGTGCTTTAATTAACGTTTTGGTGAGGGGAAAAAAACAATTGCCTTTAATGTCACTTTAAGATCATTCAGGGGGTTGTATGTGGCACCTGCTACAAAACTATAGACAACAGTCTAAATTTGTTAACAAATGTTGAACTAAATTGGACAGTGTAGTTATATTATTTTTGTGTGTAGTTAAGTCAAAATGTACATGTCCTATGAGGAGTATTAAAAGTTGTTGATATAACCAATACATGTATTTTCCTACCTTTTTTAGCACAGTGGGAAAGCAGGCTATGAAAATATGTTCCCAGCACCCATACAACACATCTATCAGTTCTTTCATCTACATTACGCTGATTAGTTCATGCCAGTCAGCTGCCTGGGCTTACACAAAGTAGAGATGAGAGCAGTCGGTCAGAAGGGCAAACAAATGTGTTGTCATCTCTTGCTGTGGCTTGTGCACTGAGCAGATTATCTGAAAAGATTGTTAGAGCTGGCTCTTTCCTGGTTCAGAGGTGCCAAGCACAGCAGATAGAAATGTAGAGAAAGGTTAGAACCCTTACCAGATTTCAACTACTATATAAATCCCTGTTAGGGACATTTTATCTTGCATCCAAATGGAATAAACTGCTGATGTCAGGCTTCACTCAGAGATCATGTGACCTGTACTCTGGCATAGGTAATGTGACCATAGGACAGACTACTACAGTTTCTGTATAATGTGTACAAATGTATACCCTTGATACCTTGTAAGCTTTTTTTTTTTACCTTGAAAAATAAGTTGGCTGGCTTGTATATTGCCCGCAGCATTTGCAGAGTACCTCATGAGCCTCAACAGGTGCTCTTATTATGCAACTCCAGCCTGAACTTTCATGATTACTTTATATGCTGTAATAAATTCAGTATGAGTTGTCAGTCATTTTTTCTATGTACCCAGATGTAAGACTTCTAATTTTACACAGGAGACACACACAAGCTATCACATGTTCATTCACTGTTTACTTTGTAAATTAGGTGTAATTGTTATGTTTCCTGATACTGTCTCGAAGGTTCTTGGCTGTCTCCTTAATGATTTCTAAAAAGAAAAAGGTGGACAGAAGAATGCATATGTAGCATGTGTGAATGAGGGCTGCTTTCATATATACACTTTGAAGTTGGAAAGCCTTTCGAGGTTTCAGGTTTGTTTTAAGCATGTCCTTTATTAAATACAAATTCTGCCATTTCTCCTCCCAGTTTTTGCATTTACAGGATGAGGGCTATAATTTTTTTTATCCTGAAATATTTGATACTATATGTACATTTGTGACACTGCTCCTTGTAACCTATTTCCTTTTAAACCATTAATAATTGGGAAGGCAAGGATGGTGGAGTGCATGCCACATACATGTTGGCTTAGGACATACAGTACGCATATTAATGTGGAGACCTTGTTTGGTCATTTGTGTTTTTTTTATCGTTATGCATTATTTTTTACATTATTTCTACAACATGATATTTGTCAGAAAAGCAAAGCTACATTTAATAACAAATATTTGTTGCACATTGAATGGGCTTTTCCACCCAAAAAAGACTCTTACTTTTTGGTATTTGTTGGAGGATTAACTACTTCACGACCGGCCGCCGTTAAAAAAAAAAAAATCATGTCCTGAAGTAGTAGCTGCTGTAGACGTGTTCTTGGTATCGTTTTAAACAGCGGGCAATTGTTGTTCAGATACCAGCGATCCGGCAGCTACACAGCCGCCGGATCGCTTGTACAATGTGGCAGAATGTGCTCCCTTTCACCACCGCCAACCCCGGGTTCCTTGCAGGTCCGGGACTGGCACAGCAGGTCTCCCCTGACCGATCGGAAGATTAGCAAGCTCCTAGCAGCCGACCTCTCCTGCGATCACTGGACCCAGAAGTGATGTGTATGACATCAATTCCGGTGTCACTGTTTACATTCTCCAGCTCTTGTAGCCATGAGAAGAGGCTGGTGAAGCAGATCTCTGCTTGCTCAGCTTCTTTGGGGTCCCTAGGTGACATTAGGGGTCTCCATGAAGAGGACCTGTCACATTATATTTGCTATTACATAGGGGGCTTGTTAGCCCCCAATGTGATGGCAATAACATTGAGTGTAACATAAAAAAATGAAAGTAACATAAAAAAATGCAACAAAAAGTCCCCCGCCCCCCACATGCACGCACATAGAACGCAAACACGTGTCGGGTGCGCCAATGTGCAAAAATGAAAATTGCACCACACGTGTTGCATATTGTCGTGACTGAGTGAGCAATTCTAGTGCCATCAATCACTGGTAACACTAAACTGATGAGCAGTAAAAGCTTATAAAGTGTCGCCTATGGGATATTTTGGGTATTGTGTTTTTTTGCGGTTTTAAGTGCGAACGCAATTTTAAGGCTCGACATGTTTGGTATCTATTTACCTGACGTGATCCCATCTTTTATATTTTATCAGAAAATCGGGTATTATATTCTGTTTCAGTGCACTAAATTTGATTTTAAGTGCATTTTATCCTACAAATACTAGTTTTGATAAACCTTTGCGCAAATACCATGCAACATAAATATTGCAGCTAGCATTTTTTTGATTCTACAGGGCCTCTGCTTTTAGAAAATATCACATTTTGGGGGGTGGGGGCGAGTTAAGCTGTTGTATAGCCAAAAATTCAGATTTTATCTTGTGTGCGCAAATATTAAGAAACTGCCCCGGACAGCAACTGGTTAAACTGCCTATTTTTTAAAATTCCTCTCTGAGAGATTTCTCCAGTTGAGGTGCTAGGCTTACACAGTAAAGAGGAAAAAACTGTGTAGCTATGCCCAAGAAAGCAAGCAGAGGGCAAAGGACTAGTCCCTATTATAGCCTGTAGGCTCCTACAGCTCCTCTTTTCCTCATTGCTGACTTATTATGCCTTGTTCTGTGATCTATGGGGGTGTCTATCTTGGTAGAGGTAGGGCTTTTATTTCTCCTGTCAGAGCTGCCTCACTGATGACTGGTGGGGTAATATTTAAGAAGCAGCAGGAGTAATTGAGAAAGCACAAGGAGATCCTTAACCTGCAGAGATCCTCAGGTACAGCTTTCTCTCCAGCAAGGAAAACTCTGAGAAGCAGAGTAGTGAATTCATGGAATCTTGGAGTCAGAGGCAGCAGTGCCTTGGATGATCTCATCTTGCAGATATACAGCCATGAGGCTCAAGGCACTGGCTAGACACAGGAAATGCATTGCTAGTTTCAGGTGTATTTTTTGGGTACTGCTAAACGGTTCTTGATGTTCCCTATAAGACTGCAAATCTTCATTTTTTTTTTTATAGTTCAGATCCACTTTAATGCAGCCTTTACTATGAGCCCCACACTCCATTTTGTCTTTCCAATCTAGTTTATATTGTGGAAAATACAAGAGTGTAAACATATTTTAGTGGTCAGTAACATCTAAAGTTCCCAGGCTTTTGGAAACTGAGCCAGGAACACTAGCACCGGAGGCAGAAGGTAGTGAATTAATTAACTTGCAGATTTCTGACATAGCAGTAAAGAATTCGATTAAAGTGCGAGTGCCCCGGCCGGAGACGACACTTAGTTTGAGCCATTTTCCTTACTTTTCTTTCTTGTCCTTTTTTTTTTTTTCTTTTTGTTTTAAATTAAGATGTCTCTGTTTAACTTTGAAGGTACAGCAACTTTGAATAAGGTCTTGTTCACACCTAGGCCTATTGCATATGCGTGTCTTTTTTTACAGCGATTCGCGGTAAAAAAGTCGCGCTACAAACGCGCATTTCCGAAGGCTACTTGGCTGTATCCCAATGGAAACGCGCAACAAAACGGCCCAAAGTAGTACCTGTACCTTTTCAGGCGTGGGCCGTTTTGTAGCGCGTTAGGGACGGGCCATACGTCAAGGTGGGAACGAGACCATTGAATACAATGGGATTTATATTTTTGAGCGTTCATCGAGCGTAGAACGCGCTACAAAACGTTCAGGCGTGAACGAGGGCTAAGAACCCTGTCTTTGTTATCACATTCTATACATGCGGAATACTTTGACACGTTCTTGACCTGTAGCTTTCCTCATTGTCCTTTTTTAGTTGATTTGTCTCTTTCCTAAGATACTTTGCTAGTGTTTTGCATTATTGTTCCATGGAATATCTGTCCATGTCAATATGTGATTCTTGTTATGCCTTTTAACAAAATATTCATTAAAAATATTAAAACAGAAAGTGTTATTAAACCCGTTTGCCACACTTAAAGGAGAAATTTGACCTAATGCCAAATAAACATACTCCTTATCTTTTATTCTATTAGCAGCATTGCAGATTTCTATAGTCAGCACATCCGAGATAAACTTCCCAACACCCAGAAAACGGCCACCTGCAGCCCTGCTCCCATCTCGATTCTTCTTCAGGGGTGTTGACAATTATTGCAGCCTGCACTCAGCTGAGTCTGGTCTGGCCATGCTGTCTCAAAACGTGCACACCTGTGTATGGGGCCGGAGCAAGCACGCTGACACTCGGGAGGCGGAGGCTTAGTTGAGAAGACAGGCAGCGGGTCCTCATGGTAGAAAGTGCTAACTCACTCTCCCTGCTCTCTCCCCACTTTGTGTTACTGGTTACTTCGATGCCAGCGACATCTTGGCAACTACTAAGCATCTTGCTGATCCCTACTACAGCCACTATGCTGAGCCACACGCTGGGTATAGTGGGCATTCAGAGTATTCCTAGTATTCTCTTCAATGGAATACTAAGCGTTCGCTGATTGAGGGAATGGCAGTCTTGTCACAGGGACCTGAAAGATGCTGTAATACACTGAAGTTTCTGTAGCTACTGCATACAGTATATGCCTAGCAACTTAGCTATGTATCCATTATCTCCATGAACTCAAGCTGAGTTGCTTGATGTCTAACAGATTTATTCTATACATGTGTGTCCAAAATGTCTCTCTGGACTTTTAGGATCATGGAGAAATCTTGCTAAATAACTGTACATACTCTCATCTCACAGATAACTGGCGAGTATGTATAAGCTAGTGCTGCAATCAACTAATCGTATATTCAATAATGAGAATAGTTGTCAACTATCCTCATCGATTAGTTGGTTGGATCCCCAAGCTCCCTCCTCCACGCTGGGAGGAGGGCACAGCAAGCAGTGGGTGGGTGCAATAGCCAGCCTGCTATTGGCTATTGCAATTTGAAATGGCCAATAGCAGGCTGGCTATTGCACCAGCCCACTACCTGCTGTATTTACATTCAGCTGCCGAATGCAGAATCTTGCCACTGGCAGCTGTCATTCCCTGGCTGAAGCTATTCAAGCGCCATCTGTTTACCTAACAACAATAATTTTTTTTTAAATTATAAAAGGTGGGGAAAAAAGTAATTCCCAGTTTCGGCCTGACAAATTCTTCTGACGGATGTGAGTTGCAGTGCCACTTATTTCAATGGCGTCCCAAATGCATCTCCCACCCACAGTGTGATCACCCGCACTGGAACGCACGGTACCACAATGCCTAGCGTTCCAGTGCAGTGCGATAGCAAAATATTGTGCATGCAGTTTTATTCCGAAGTAAACTTTGTAACACTGCATTTGTGTATTTCATTTTAAATTAAGGATGGTATTTTAGTTTTTTTTTTTAAATACGAAAAAATAATCATAATTTGTTGCAGCCCTAGTATAAGAACTTTTAAATTGAAATGTTTATTTATTCCTGTTCATGCCAAGTCATTGTGATTCTGCCCATTTAAGAAAAACTCTAGTATTACATTTGAGAAAATAAACATAAATTAAGAATCGTATTCATATTTGTGTGATGGTAAATGAGACCGCAGCCTTCGGTGTAATTACGCTTCTTCCTCCTGGTGTTATTCCTTGAAAAATAACTGGTGTATGTGCTTTATTAAAAACTCTGCTTTTTACATATAATCATAATTATTTGTTTTTCCCACAGGCACCAAGTTTAGATGATAAAGTAGACTTACACTTCATTGCTTTTGTTCATGTACAAGGACATCTGTATGAGCTAGGTAATTTTATTTATTTCTGTTTTAGTTCTATGTGTGTTGTATGTCATTTTGCTAATGCCTAACTGTGTTGTGGTGTAAAGAGAAGACACTAGGAGGTTGACGTGTATGTGTATATGTATGTGTGTATGTATATACTGTATATTTGTTTATATATTCCTTTTTGAGGGGGACAGGATTAGAAGACAATTTTGTTGTATTGCCACTTACAGGAGGATTCACACACTGTTAAATAAAAAAGTGACCACACTGGTGATACTGCTCCAACTTCCAGCATGCCTTAGTTTGTTGCTAGCATCCTAAGGGGATGGATATGTTTTCCCCATTGAGTAAAGTTTAACTGATTTTTTTATTAGCCATTTTTTCTTTCCTCCATTTTTTTTTTCCAAGACTTTATCTACAAGCTGCTTGAGCTTGTTTCTTTATTCATCTTTAAGCTCTGGAGGCTCTACTTGGACTGGATGATTGCAGGGCCTTCCTGGAATGTGACCTTTGAACACTGGGGCCTTATTATGGCACTTTCTAGACCTCTATGTACTGTTTTAGCCACAGAGCACTTTCCAGGTCCAGAGCCATGGCACAGCCTCTGGTTTGACACAATCTCTGAAGACTCTTTAATTAGTAGGCAGAGTGGGCCGAGCACCAGGTGTTACTTTGTTTATTAGACACGTTGGGCGCCATAATTATTCCTTTTTTTTCCATGGCAAGGGTTGAAACACTGAGAAATTTAGTGCTGCACCACTGAAGGAATATAGTGCACGCACACATCAGGCACTCTTTTCCTGTCAATCACCGTGAGGTAGCACTGTTAATTGCAAGAGACAATGCAGTTCCACACCTTCTTTAGTCTCTGCTGTCATCTACCGTGACCTGGTCACCTCCTGCCTTTTGAACCTCCGCTTCCAGCAGTTGGTTTATGAATACTTAAGGTTTTCACTTGTTTTACAACTAAGTTGTCCCTGTTTGTGGTGCTGTGTCCCAAACACAAGAGCAGCAATTCCACTGTGTCGGGTGCCTCTGGCTCATGATTTACAAACTGTTTTGGAGCGGCCTGCAGTGTTCCCTCTTAAAGGATAAGTTCACTCGATCACAGCTGCAAAGCTCAAGCTTCTGCACATTTTCAAACTGGCAGTGCTCATACGGAGGTACATAGTTTGTTAGGAGAGATGGGGGAGAAGGATGGCTGGACTTCAAACTGCATTAAATCACCTGTTACGGCATCCAGCCGTCCTTGCTGTAGATAGAGCTGCCCATATTCCCGCTTCTACCTAGAGCGAGGGCGGCTGGACACCGTATGAGGTGATTTAATGCAGTTTGAAGTCCAGCTGTTCTTCCCCCAACAAGAGGAACCCCATCTTTAGGTATGCACATCTATGCAATTGTTTTTCAGCCAATCTTTTTTTCGTCTGTTCATATACTTTAATGGAGTTGTATCAGAAACATGTACATGTGTTGTTTAGCGTGTATAGGCTTCTCTCCTCTTTTTTCAATCACTGAATGGACCAAGTACCTCCACTTTATTTTTCCCACTTCTTCCATCAAAATTGCTGTAGCTGTGACTGCTATCAAACACGTTTGGCATAGTGGCCATAACAGAAAAGTTGAGCACAACTACACAGGCAAACGGGAAGTAGGAAGCTTGAATGAAGAAAATGCCTAAAAAAAAGGCATCAAAAAAGCATGGAATACGCATATGCACAAGTGTGAACTTGGCTTAAGTCCCTCTTTGTCACCCATAATTGTTCCACCATTTCGAGGTGGCTCAGATAAATCCTTCAAGCATACTCTAATACAGTGGTGGCGAACCTTGGCACTCCAGCTGTGCCAAAACTACAAATCCCAACATGCATCTGCTCTGGGAGTTATGTCTGTGGCTGTCGGAGCCTTGCAATGCCTCATGAGACTTGTAGTTCCAAAACAGCTGGAGTGCCAAGGTGCTCTAACAGATCCACCACACTCTACTAGATCCGTGAGTGCTTCTTGAGTCTCTATTGTCTCTCACTCCTATATCCCTCAATGAAAAAGAAGAACATTATTTTTTTACCAGCAGTAAAATTATTTTCTTGGGAGTTCATTGAGGGACACTATTTCTGGTCTTGCTTTCAGCACTGTTACAAAATGAAGGGATACTGGGAGTGGGATGGGTTATACAAGGCAGCAATATAACCCACCTGTCTCTGAATCCTGTGTCCTTCAATGAACTTCAAAGAAAAGGATTTTAAATAGAGTACAAAAATACATACAATATCTCCTATATATATTTTTTTTTACTACGGTCTTTTTAAGTTTTAAGAACAGAGCAGTTTTTCAGTCTGTATATGTCTAGCTGCATATTGAATGGATTACTTTTTTCATTGAGAGGACTTATGGTTACCTTTTTATAAAAGAGCCATTTGTGTTCAAATAAGACCTTGCCCAGTTTTTAAGGACCTCATTGTTTCCGCACAGGTGGCTCAGCCAAAATGCAATCATTAAATCAGGAGCAAAAAAAGAAATTGGATAGTGTCAACATTATTCAAGACACTGACATTGTGTTTCCACATGAATTGCAAAAGAAACACTTCACTTCAACTGATTTAAACTAAATTAACCATAAAGTTTTACCTGTTTTAAAACCATTGAAATCAGGCCAGAAAATAAAAAACGTAAAAATATTTACTTTTTCTAACAGTTTTTTACCTATGACCCTCTTTTTAGAGTGAAGTCAGGTTTAGGTAAAGAAGAACCTATAAGGAATAAAAATAGAAAGGGTCCCTGACCTACCCCCTTGTATTTCATTGGACAATGGGCCTCGGATTTGGATCTGACCTTCAGCCCTTCACAGGTGGACCGTATGCTTTACTTTGCCCTTAAATCCTCCATCTCCAAAAAATACCAGGAAGCGGGCTATAAACTCCTGACCAGATGGTACAGGGTGCCCACGACCCTTCACGCCATGTACCCATCGGTGTCTCAGTTGTCTTGGCACTGTGAAATGGAAGTGGGCTCCCTATTGCATATTTTTTGGGAATGCCCGAAAGTTCAACCGTTCTGGGTCCGCATTGCCACTGTAATAGCAGAAATCACGGGACACGTGCTGCCATTCACCCCATCGGTCTATCTTCTTCACCTGGCGCCGCTCTCTTGAAAGACATATAGACGCTCGCTGCTGATTCACTTGTTGAATGCAGCAAGTTCTTGCATACCAGCTCTGTGGAGACAAACACACTCCATCTGTGGATATGTGGTTGAGGTGAGTGGAGGAGATTAGACTGATGGAGGATTTAACCTCCTGTTTACAGGGATCACAATCTGGGTTTGTGACTACTTGGGGAGCTTGGGTCCAGTTCAGGTGCTCGGCTGCTTTCTCAGCTGTATGCCGGGAGGAAGTTGGAGACTGTGGTGATAACCTGCTGTACTACATGCTCCCCATCTGGTTTATGTGCATTGGGGATGGGACACTCTGGGACCACTGGGGTGTGGGATCCCTTTCCGTACTTTCGCTCTTAATCTTTGTACTTCTCTTTCGTACGTTAATGTTTGTGCTTGTCTGTCCTGTATGTGTTGTTGAGAGGTGAACATGCTCGGTGCTGGCCTCTAAATCGCTGGGCCATGCCCGACAATTCACCTTGCCATACTGTTCTTTTTCTATTGTTATGTTGTTTTCCTGTTAACCATATTAGGGGCGGGGCCGTGAACGAGAGCCAGACCTAACTTTACAATTTGTTTGCATGTATATATTATATGCTTTAATGTCTGCTACTTATGTATTGTGTGAGAACATGTGGCCTCCACATCCTTTTTCGCTGTACCCCTCCCTTTTTGTCTCTAAATAAAGAATTTGGAAAAAAAAAAAAATAGAAAGGGTCATTGGTTTACTTTTCTTACTTTTAAATTGTGATTTCTGGTACAATATAAGTACTAAAAGGTTCAATAGATGCCCTGATTTTTCACGTATAGCTAATCTTTAATTTGTATAAAGTGGATTCTCATAATCTTATATTGCTGAAGTCTGTGTGAATTAATTTACCTTCTTAGAAATTGAATGATGTGACTGCACATATTAACCTCCCTGGCGGTAATCCCGATTCTGGCTCGGGGTGAATTTTCAATGCTAGGAGCGGTACACCCCGAGCCAGACTCGGGGCTGCAGAGAAAAGTGACACTTACCTTGTCCCTGCGAGCCCGCGGCGTCCTCTGCTGTACGCGGCCCGAAAATGAAACTAAAAGCCGGCATCTGACTTTTAGTTTTCGTTTTCGAGCGTCACAGCCGGCCGGAAATTCAAAAGTGAAAAGTTGTAATGTACACAGAATACACAGAATACAATGTAATCTGCTATGATTACACTTATGTATCAAACTATTTCACTTCAATTTTGTACTGTTTACACCTTCGCGTTCTGTGAATGCGCGCATTGACATGCTATCACAGAACGTGTCAAAAACGTGCAATACGCTTGTGGTGCAATGCTATATGAGCTACTTTCTCACGTTTGACACACGTGCGGCACCCATTAAAATCAATGGTAACGTGGCAAATGTGGGGAAAAACGCATACACACGTTCACAAAACATGAAGTTGTAATACGGAACTAATTTTTGTTTGTTGGTTTCTTTTTTTTCTTTTTTGTTTCCAAAGAAGGGAGGGTAGAGTAAACAGATGTAGAATATACACTCACTGGTCACTTTATTAGGTACAGCTTACTAGTACTGGGTTGGACCCCTTCTGTCTTCAGAACTGCTTTAATTCTTTGTGGCATTGAAATCAGCAAGGTGAAGGAAACATTCCTTAGCGAGTTTGGCCCATACTGACATTCGGGCATCACACAGTTGCTGCAGATTTGTCGGCTGCCCATCCTTGATGCGAAGCTCCACCAGCCTGAACTGTTGATACAAGCCAGGATGGATCCATGCTTTCGTGTTGTTTACATCAAATTCTGACGCGACCATCCCAATGTCGCAACAGAATTCGAGTCTCATCAGACCAGGCAACGTTTTTCCAATCTATTTTACAATTTTGGTGAGCCCTTGCAAACTGTAGCCTCAGTTTACTGTTCTTAGCTGACAGAAGTGGCACTCGGTGTGTTTTTCTGTGGCTGTAGCCCATCTGCTTCAAGGTTCAATGTGTTATGTGTTCAGAGATGCTCTTCTGCATACCTCGGATGTAATGAGTGGTTATTTGAGTTACTGTTGCCTTTCTATCAGCTTGAACCAGTCTGGCCATTCTCCTCTGGCATCAACAAGGTAGTCTTGCCCAGAGAGCTGCCGCTCACTGGATATTTTGTCTTTTTCAGACTATTCTCTGTAATCCCGAGAGATGGTTGTGTATGAAAATCCCAGTAGATCAGCAGTTGCTGAAATACTCAAACCAGCCCGTCTAGCACCAACAACCATGCCATGTTCATTGTCACTTAAATCACCTTTCTTCCCCATTCTGATGCTCGGATTGAACTTCAGTAGACCATCTTGACCATGTCTACATGCCTAAATGTATTGGGTTACTGCCATTTGATTGGCTGATTAGATATTTGTGTTAACGAGCAGTTGAAGAGGTGTACATAATAAAGCGGCTAGTGACCTGTACATTTCAGGTGCCAAAGGACATGCATGCATATTAAAACACATAACCATAATAAATACAGTATATGACGTAAGCGTATGTAACGACTAGTTGAGATGCCTTCATCTGGCCAAGAGAGGTTTGTCAATGTTTGTGGGTCTATAACCTTAGAATAAGTTGATGGCAATGATAATTAAGGTGAGAAGTTCACAATCTGCATTCTTTGTATGGGGGCAATCAATATGTAGTGCAGGTGAGGGTATGGTATAAAATAAATAAATAGAAATAAAAATATCCACAATTCGCTCAAAGACAAAGCTTGGGAAAGGGCTAAGCGGGAAGGTGTGTGGATAGGAGTTGGGAACAGAGAAACAGGCCAGTTTGGGGCTTCGGAAGTTGTTAATTTTTAGATGCATTATCATTTGTTCAAAACCATCAGACCATAAGTATTTAATCCAAGATGCTTGTCAGTTGATTGTCGGTTCGAAATGTGAAAATGTGAGCTTATCACTGATTAGCGTTTTTTGTGAGCCTCTGATTTGGCAAAGGTTTTTGCCATGATCTGGCTAAGGTTTACCTAGTGGATATAAAGATGAATGTGACCAGCTTCTTATGATGCATCATTTTTCTCTTCAGAAGAGCTTCCCATGGACTCCTTATTAGGGTGTAGTTAGGGATGGTATCGATGAGATTGTACACTCTGATCCACAGTTCCTTGCTCTAGAACACTCCAACTAAATGTTGACAGAGCCCCTGAAACAGAACAGTAAGAGGGGGCAGTGGGTGTGTACTTTGCAATCCTATTTGGGGTTAAATACTATCACATTAAATATGCATCCCTGCCCGCTCCATGGATTCAAGTGTACTCCCTAGGTCCCCCTCCCACTTGGCAATGGCGTTTTGATAGAGCTATCTGTACAAGTTTTTTTGTGTTTCCCCTTTAACCTGAGAGTGGAGCTACATAGAGACGTCCTTTCCATTTTCTTTTGTATGCTGGGGGTTGATGCTTGCATTCCAAGATTTCTCACCTCTTCAAGGTAATACAGATGTTGCATCTTGCCGCTTAGGATATAATGGTGCCCTTTCAGATACAGAGTCGCCTAAGGCAATGCAAACAGTAGGATAGAAGTGCCTGCGTTGCACTAATGGGTAATGCTGGTAGCTTTCAGGTTACCACACAGGATATTGTCATTTACTATGCCAACCCTTTTAGGAGTATTTTAATTAACAATATGGTAGTCTTCCATCCACTGGTATAGGCAACCTTATGCAAGCAGGGAACAAGACAATAAGAAGTAACAGCTGTCTTATTTTATTTTATAGATGGGAGTAAGCTTTTTCCAGTGAATCATGGACCAACCAGCGAGGATTCATTATTAGAAGTAAGAACACCGTTCTACCTTTTTTATTTCTGTTTTTTCTTTTATTCTTTGTCTAACAACTTCAATAAGCCTGAAGTAATGGGTAAGTGTTTCCGTCCAGAGTAAGAAGGTCACAGCACAACATAGAAAAAACCAAAAGGCAGAAAATGGAGATAACATATGTAGAGTAGTGTATAGAGTGTCGACCTTGTTCCATGACTAATTCATGTTCTTGTATCCTCCATAGTAGAATATTTGCTCTGATGTCTAGCATCCCCATAGACATCTGTTTGCCACGTTATCTAAATTCTGATTGACAGATGTCAGTGTGGAAAGCATTTATTTCGGTGCATGTGCAGTGGAACGGTTGTTGCTTCTCATGGGAAAGGGAATAACAAAACTTTAATTATAAGTGATTTTCTGATCAGCTGGGACTGAAGAGGTTAAATTATTAATGCATGTTAAAAGAAAATGTTAATTCCTTTTAAAACACTATATAAAATAGCAGGAACCATACGATAACATTCCTTTTAATAACTTCCAACAGACCAAAGTTTTGAGATAGAACTGTAACTACAGAATTGCTAGAGCTTTCTTGTGTTTAGTTACTTCATCCATGCAATGTCACCTTAGGCTTTGCAAAGAGAACAGATAAACCTTTGCCAGCCATGCACCATAGGTTCACAAATTATAGGAAATGACAAGCCTATAAAGTCTATCCTCCTTATTGAAACAATCTGTCCATGAGCTGAAAAAGCTTCTTTTTAATTTGTTTATTCCTCAGATGTTTCAACTCTGCAGTGAGAAAGCACTCCTGTGGATATTTTATGTACCGCAGATGTATATTTTTATCAGCAGTGACTAATCCTGCAGTACAGTATGTTTAACTCCTCTTGATATTTAATGTATTTTCTGATATTGTTACTGTCTTTGTTCTACCCTTCAGGATGCTATTGAAGTTTGCAAAAAGTTTATGCAACGTGATCCAGATGAACTGAGGTTTACTGTGGTGGCTTTGTCTAAAGCATGAAGAAGCCCTGACTCTGAAACTGACCATTAGCACTTGAAAAGAAAGCCACGCGACAAGTGATTTTTTTTTTTATATTCATTCTGTGCAAATCGAAGTTCTCTATATTAATAAACAAACATTTGCTGCGTCTTGACACTCTGGTGAATTCTTACTACTGTTTAATTCTTTTTCAGCAAAGCCGTAGATGAGATATTTTATGAGATGATGCCAATAAACCTGCCAAGTTGACTGGTCACTTTATAGAATGCTACACTAGAGGGGAAAGATAGAAGTAAACATGTATTCCATCTGAAGACTTGTTTGCATATTTTTAGTGTGGTTTAGCCCATTGGTTTTGTAAAGCAATCTGGTGGGAACTATTACACCAGGGCTCAAAATTTCCACTCTCCCCCTCGCAAATTGCGAGTGAAAATTGCGTGGGGGTGAGTGGAAATGAAGCCATTGAGTCAGGCACTCCTCGGGGCGACTTCTCTCCTCCTCACCGACATGATGACAGCGATCCCTTGTCCGTCTGTCCGGGGTCGCAGGAGGGAGCGCTGCCTGCTGTCAGGATGGCTGAGCGGGAGAGAAGCCGCGAGGAGAGAAGCTGCCCCGAGGGGGAGAGATGCCGCGCTCGCAGCTGTCAGGATGGCCGAGCGGGTAGGAGATCGGAGCCGCTGTCATCCTGTCAGTTTCAGGATGACAGCGGCTCTGTGCGAGGCAGAGCGGGGGATGGGTAAATATCATTGATATTTCCCGGTCCTCCGTGTGAGAAGGACAAACACTGGAGCGATCGTATGATCACTCCAGTGTTTGTAAATAACTGGGGACACATAGTACACCATTACACCATTACTCTAATGCAGGGGTAGCCACGCTTTGACCTGCCAGCTGTGGTGAAACAACAAATCCCATCATTTATCTGCCTCTAGAAATATTTCCTATGGCTCAGATTCTTGCAGTGCCTAATGGGATTTGTAGTTACACTACAACTGGAGGGCTGACTTTTTTCTGTTCAGTTGGGTCATTTTCTACCAGCTTGTCAGTGAGACAAAAATGCCAGTCTCAGCCAGGTCTTTTCTAACCTAGACTCTCACCACTACTATGATTATGAGAATGTTAGTTGGAGTTGCAAAATTCCAACTTCAGTGTCAGCTCATTCCTCCATTGTAACATAATCTCTGCTAAAATGTGACGTGTTCACTTTAAAGACTGCAATATTACTACATTTGGGTTCATATGGTAAAGCAGTGCAAAGAGCTGAAATAATGCACTACCAATAGCAACTAGGGATGTCCCGATACCGATCCTAGTATCCGTGCCGATACCAGGCATTTTCACGCGTACTTATGAAAATGCCCCGATTTTCTTAAGGCCGATACCGGCTCTTTCAATTTTGAAGCGGCAGTCCGAGTTCCTGCGCTTGTAGGGACCTCGGTAGCCTGCTGGGGACCTGCAGATACCTGTCCATGGCAGTGCCTGTCCGGTTCTTTATCTCCTCCTCCTCCTTTCCCGGTGCAGGCACAGCCATGGACAGCTCCGGAGGCAGAACTACTGGCAGTGCAGCCGCCCCAGGGCTAGAAGCTGGGGGTTCCTGCCGCCCACTGACAGGGGAGGACTAGGCCGGGAGATGAATGAAGGTCGGGGGGGCCCAGCAGCGGACATAGTTGGCCGACGGAGACGGTCTGGACGTGGAGTCAGAACTTCTATATAACATACAATACACTGCATTGTACAGGTTCACCTGTCCAAAAGAAAGTAGTAATTTTAGTATGGAAATAAATAGTAATAGTAATAAAAAAGTAGTGATTTACATCAGCATAAACATTCACATAAACCAGTTACAAATCTGGGCAATTCAGACTCCACATATGATGGAATAAATGCATAAGCAGAGATTGTCAGTAAAAACTGCATGTTATAATAATATGTAGATCCAAAGATAGATAGATGCATGCATGCATGCATACATACATACATACATACATACACTACCGGTCAAAAGCTTTAGAACAGAACACACCCCAATTCTTATAGTTTTGTTGAAATTTACGCAGTTTAAGGTCTCAATGTACCCTGAAAATAAAGCATGGAACAAATAAACAATTGGACATCAAAAAGAAATCATGAAATTGCGTAATTTAACATAAATTTTTAACTCATCAATGTAGCCACCGTTTGCAGATATAACCATTTGTGGCATTCCTTCTACAACAGAAATCAAATATTGTTCAGAAAGTTCTTCCCAACGCTGTTGTAGAAGTTCCCACAAATGTGCTGCACTTGTAGGTTGCTTTGCTTTCCCCCTTATGTCCAGTTCATCCCAAACCAGCTTGATAGGGTTTAAATCTGGAGACTGTGCTGGCCATTCCATCATTTGAAGCCTGCCGTCTTGTTCTTTTCTTTTAAGGTAGTTTGGAAACAGCCAGGAGGTATGTTTTGGGTCATTATCTTGATGTAGGATGAACCCCTGACCAACTAGGCACACATTAGAGCAGGGGTTTCAAAGTTCCATCCCGCGGGCCTCTATTGCAGCTGGCAAAGATTCCACCCGATCTCTTATATAGCCATGTTGGTGGCATTCCAGCACCCCTTCTTCCTTGTGGTTCCTGAGCTCACAGATGTTTGCAATCTATTTACGTGACAGTCTCATCATTTATATTTAAAGGAAGATATGAATATTAGTATTGTGTTTGCGTGCACTAAAATACATTTCTGTGCATTTCTGAAAATATAGATTTAACAAACATCTGTACAAATATTTACTGTGATTAAATGGTCTATGACTATAAAACATGATGACTTCCACAGGGGGTGAATACTCTCTATTGGGGCATCGTAATACTGTATAAATAAACCTAGAACGTAGCACCCAACAGCAGCAAACCTAAAGAACTGTACAGCAATAAAATGGCATGGAAAAAGGCAGATGATATTCAGTAACAAATTGACAATCTCTCTAAGAATTCCTAGACTCAATGGCTTTGAAAGGACATAATCAGCATGAATATCATCTAATGTAAATTGACTCTCTTTGTGTTAGCATTGCATTGAAACAATAATGGCAATTATGAAGTTTAGCAGTTCTTGTGCAATAGACTAATGAACGTACAGTAATTGTAGGGCTATTGGTACATCTGAAAGTATTACTTTGGCATAATGTGCCATAATCCTTTTCTGTATGACCCTTTAAAGGAACCCTGTTCTGAAATATCCAAGCTGCCATTGCTGACCACCTTCTAAACATTCTAGCTATCTGGCATTGTATTTTCAATACTTCTTAGTTACAGACCCAGAAAACACATACTGCAAATGAATGTCGGACAAGATTCCGAATTGTGTATCCATATAGTTGTTCAGGTGTAGAGATAAGGATTTTTTTTTTTACTTTTCTGTGATTTTCAATTGATGCATGCTTTTTCAGGTCTGGAACTCTGTATAGTGAAGTCAAACCATTTTAAAGTGACGATTTGTAAAGATTGTGGTGTTTGAAGAGGTTTTCTATATTCTCCTTCCTGTAGACAAAGCTGTACCTGAGGAACTGCAGTGCAAGGGTCTCCATGCTTCTCTCATTCTTTCTGTGGATCTGTGCTTCCTCTACCTCTTACTTCTGCTTCTTAGTTATTCATTCAGTCACTGGGGGCAGCTGCGGAACAAAATCCCTGATTCTATATGAAGATAGCAATCTCCGCACAGAGACATGGTGCAGAACAAGGCATGGTAACTCAGTAATTACATCATCACTGTGCTGCACATAACCTAAACAAAGCTGTGGGAGGGACCCAGCAGTCCCACCCACTGTAGGCTGCCTGCAGAGAACTAGGGGAGGGGGTGTGTACAAGACCAGTCGCCTTACACAAAGGGAGAGAGAGCAGCAGTGACCTGTCTTTATTACAGGAAACTCCTGCACAGAGGCAAAATGTAATTCTGGATTACTGTACAGATCTGGAAGAAAATACACAAAATGTACCTAGATTCAAGTAAGAATACTCATGCCTCTTGTATTTAGACATAGTTTGCTTTCATGTGTCTGAATAATAGACAGAAAAATCTGCAGCTGATATGCAGATGTGATCTGCAAACTGCAATACGATTTTAATGACTTTAAATATCTAGTAGTTTCAGCAAAGTTTTCAGCTTTGGATACCCTTCAAAGGATTATGTTCACGTTTATTTGGCATCATAAATAACCTTGCACATGAAGAAGTGTACTTCTAAGCTCCCATTAACATTTGCAATGCGTAGCTCTATTAATAGCTTGTACTTTTATGTATGACGTCACAGATGATTTAACATGTATGATGTTTTACTACCATGAAGGAATAAATTTGCACTTGGTTTCCATACTTATGCATACTGTTGGATCTATATTCTCCACATGTACCTTGAACATTTCATATGGGAAAAACCACCTTACCTCTGGCAATTTCTGCGAGATTTATATTTTAGCCTGCCTGTAGCAGCCCAGGTCTGGATCACTTACACAGATTGACTGCTTTATTGCTCACACATTCTTGTTAATGCATATAGCCAAATTGTGACTGTTTTTACTTTCAGCTCAAACCATAAAGCGTGCTGACATGATCAAGAGCTTCAGCAATTGCTTGATCAAACATTTAAATGGAGAGGAGGCCTAATTTAAACCTCTCTTCTGCACCCATTTTGATCCTGGTTTGATTTTGTTAACAAAGAGCTTAAACCTAAAGACAAAGTTCAATTTTCCCTTTCTCCAATGAGCAGTACAGTCATTGGATAGGGAGTCATGGTGGGTAGGGCTTAGCTCTAGGGGGGCTGGGATTGGCGTCAAAATCAAAAAAAGTCAAGCCCTTGCTAACAAAATGACTAAAAACAAAGAAAGGTCAGAGGAGCACACAGCAGTGGCTTTACTGGCAAAGCAAATAACAGGCACAGCTTTTGTATTTAAAAAAGCACGAACTTCCGACAAGCTTAATTTACAGTGCCTATAGACATACAGAATAAGATGATCAACACCCTAATTTGTTTGCTGGGTTGCAGCCAGATTGGGAAGCTTCCACATATCTGTAGGCTTTCCGCTAATTCAAGTAGTAGAAGACTCGATCAGCTGGGAAATAGGTTTCTGACTAATCACATTTGTTTCTCTCCTAGATAATCCATCCTTCTCTCTTATCTGTATACATAAACATACACACTCTGGCAAACCATGCATGCAGGAATATAGAAAGGTATTAAAAAGGTAATTCATAGGAATTATCTCTCTCTGGTAACATTGTATGTGCACAACAGACAACCATCTAATGTGATTAAGTATATTTGCTGCTTGGTACAAGTAATGATTTATGTTTAATGGCCAGTGAAGCAGCTTTCAGGAATGTCACTATTGTCCTCTCCAGTTGTCAATATACATTTAATCAGTTTACAGTGTACTCAGAAGTGTTTTCTTCGGGGATACTACAATGTACATAACACTCATCTATTTACTGAGTAATTTGTTTAATGCAATAGCCCGAGTATCTGAATCCTTCAGTTACTTCATTGTTCCACAAATACTTAAGCTGATAATCCATTGCTAGAACTTTGTGTGGAATGGGTTCCTGGTCTGACTCTTTAATCTATGATTACCTTATATAATGAGCAGCCACATATTTTATAGACGTCGATAGATTTGTGTGTGGGTGTATACAGTCATGGCCAGAAATATTGGCACCCCTCCATTTCTGTCAGATGATGCACCTCTTTGCACAGAAAATTGTTGCAATTACAAATGTTTAGGCATTCTCATGCTTATTTCTTTTGTTTGTATTGGTATGACACAAAAAAGTGGAGAAAAGAAAGCCAAATCTGACACATTCCACGCAAAACTTCAAAAATGGACTGGACAAAATTATTGGCACCTTTTCCAAATTGCAAGAAATAATTGCATTCTAAGTTTTTGGTGAAAAGCATGGACAATATCTAGGTTACAAGTCCATCTCCAGAGATCTAAGGCTGGGTTCACACCTAGGTGTATCGAATATGCGCGTTTCGCGTCGTGCGATTCGCGGTAAAAAAACGCGCGACAAACGCATGTTTCCGAGGGCTACTTGGCTGTACCCCAATGGAAACGCGCGACAAAAACGCCCCAAAGAAGCTCCTGTACTTCTTTGGGCTTAGGACGTTTTGTAGCGCGTTCATACGGCCTGTAATACGCCCAGGTGTGAACCATACCCATAGGAAATAATGGGATTTCGGTGTTTGAGCGTTTTGCAGAGCGTAGGAACGCGCTAAAAAACGCCCAGGTGTGAACCGGGCCTTAATGTTCCTGTGTCCACTGTGCGCAACATTGTCAAGAAATTTACAGCCCATGGCACTGTAGCTAATCTCCCTGGATGTGGACGAAAGAGAACAATTGATGAAAGATTGCAAAGAAGGATTGATGGAATGGTAGATAAAGACCCTCCATCAACTTCCAGACAAATTCAAGCTGACCTTCAGGCACAGGGTACCACTATGTCAGCTCGCACTATACGCCACCAACTGAATGAAAAGGGACGCTATGATAGGAGACTCGGGAGGACCCCACTGCTGATACCGAAACATGAAAAAGCCAGATTGGAGTTTGCCAAAACTTACCTGAGGAAGCCAAATTCCTTTTGGGAGAATGTGCTGTGGACAGACGAAACAAAATTACAGCTTTTTGGTAAAGACCATGATTCTGCTGTTTTCAGAAAAAGAAATGAGGCCTTCAACTGGGAGCTTCTTGGATGTGACAGGCCGTCTAAAGATTGCCCCTCCCATGGCACGCGCGAGCGGGAACCTGTCAAAATGTGTAAACAGGCAACGATACCTGTTTACATACAAGAGAGCCGCCGGATCGCTTGTATGAGGTGCCAGTCTGTGCGCCCCAAGTACGCTGTGCCCAGTGCGAGCCCGGGACCAGCACGGTGGCTCTGTGACGGGATCAGAGGGAGATCAGTACGCAATCTCCCTCTGATCTCCACGTTGTCGGAATGTAGGAAGTGATGTATATTACATCACTTCCGCATTCTGCTGTCGCTCTCAGGCTTCAAAAGCTGGAGAGAAGCTGATTTTTTAAAAAAATCCCCACATACACGCGCGCAAACATGCGTCAAACGTGCAAAAATGACGATTGCTCCCATTATGCCGCACGTGTTACATATCACTGTGAATGCCGGAGTGAGAGCAATAATTTTAGGGCTATCATTCACTGATAACACTAAACTGATGAGGGGTAAAAGCTTTTAAAGCATGGCCTATGGTTCATTTTGGGTATGGTATTTATCCGACGTGACCCGTATATTTTATTTTACCAGAAAATTGGGTAATAATAAATGTACCTTGGGGAACAAAAGTAGCCACCCTTCAGAAGGAAGGACAGTGCAGCATGAATTCAGAGATGATTAAAGGATCTTCAACTGAGTAATGCACAAAAAAAGCTAATTTTTAAAAGTTTAGGTACTTGAATGAATTTTTAAGATTTAGTTTCACTTTTAACCAGTTGACATCCGCGGTGTTAAACCCCCTTCCCAGGGACCCGTAGCCATGAAAAATTAGTTCAGGATGGAAAGCGGGGAGCAGACCGGAGAACTTCCATTCTGCTCAGTGAGACAAGAATACTGTACACACAGCCTTCCTGTCTCAGTTGTCACAGGAATTCCAGCACAATGCTGTGTTAGAACTTCTGTATTGGAGGTTCAGTAAAGACCTCTAATTGCTACCACACAAGGGCTTGATAGCTCCTGTGTAATAGCAATAAAGTGAAGTGAAAAAAAGCAAAAAATAATAAAATAAAAACCTAAAATGAATAAGAAATGTAAAAAAAATTAAAGTACTTTTTATCACTTTTTTTTAAACAATAATGAAATGAAAATGATAAAAAAAGTAAAATATATGATAAATAACAATTTAAAAAGTAAAAAAGAAAATTAAATGAAAAAAAAAAAATATAATAAAAATATGAATTTTACCGTTGGGGGTCACTACAGCTTGACAAATGTTACCAAAGGGTCCCAGTTCTAGAAAGGTTGAGAACCACTGCTTTAAAGCTAGCTGGTCAGCATAACTAGGATTTTCAGAGCACCCATATTTTTCTAATTTCTCATTCACTTTATGTCCTCTTTGCTATCTGGCAGGATTACATGCAGTAGAATGTGCTTTTTGTACTGATGTTCTTGACACTTTGCACTCAAACGTTGCAAGCAAGGTAATACGTATTAAATACAATCACTATTAATATTTCATTGTGTTCTTTACAAAGTGAAATTACATTTTAGGTCATATTTTTCAATTACTAGTAGCAGGAAAAAACTCAGCATAGAGCAAACAAATTGTAAAACTAACAGGTTTGACAAGAGCAATACACAAAGTTCCACACAGCTAGACCTTCCCAGGGTGATTTGTATTGAGGACCTCATAATTCTTTCATATCAGGGATGATGACTTGGAACATTATGTTTTTAGTTTGTAAAATCTTTCTAGCTCTTGGCTTTGGCATTTTCTTGAGCTGTTTGATGTCAGTTTTGTCTGAAGATGCATCCTAAGCAATTCCTGATTAAAAAAAGATGACTTCAGAGTATTCCCATGTATCAGAAAAATGTCAAAAATGTAATTATGTGTTTCTTGGATGCATAGACATGTTTACTGATTATTTGATGTATTTCACAATGGAGCATTATAAAGTGATACAAGTCTGAAGAAACTACTTACAGTTTTCAGGCTGATGGCACCAACCGAGCAGTAAAGCAATTCTGATAAAAAGAACCAAAGCTTACTAAAGTAGGTTTTAGATCCCCTGCCAGGATTTTATATATCGTTTTCCCTGCAAGGGAAATTGATTAGTCCTAGTGACTACTGTTACTGGAATAGAAAGTGAGGGGAAAACACCAAATTTTGAGTTTTCCAAAACAGGCATAGATTGGAGATCTTTGATAATGCGGACACTTGTTCTATTGACACCTGTCTTGGAGATTTACCTAATTTCCTCTCACTTCCAGTTTGCAGTACAGACAAGACAAGACAAGACAAAAACTTCTTGTTTGGGACACACATAGCTAAAAAAAACAAAACGTATCCAACATAGAATTTTTTTCATTTAAGTTTCTCTATTGAGGGAAAAAGCTTCTGTATGTGTATGTATAAAACAAGTTGTGCCTCTGCAGTGCATCTTTCCTTTCACATTGTGTCTCGTGCTTCACAGGTAAGCAGATTTACAGCAGACCATGGAGCTCAAGTTGACATATTGGCATCCGTTGACATCAAGGATGGATATTTCCATGTCCTGATCTTCACTGTCCATCAGCTATATCTCTACTTTGCAGAACTGCAAAATCACTACAAATTTTGTCTCTCCTTATTTCTTAGGTACTTATCTCTATAGTGAGATAGACAAATTACCTGTTTCTTCGTGCTGATTCATCACAAGAATGAGCCATGTCTAGAGTCTAATTTTAGATTAGCAAGAGTGTTCCTGTTGCTGGACGAGATTCAAAAACTGCAGGATTGTGCCAGGCTTCTCCAGACCCCGACTGGTCTAAGAGGGTATTATATGATGACTAAAAGATGCGTTGTGGCATCTGCTGGAATGTCCAGACCTCCTCTCAAAGCGTACAATATTGCCCCTTGTTTCACAATTGTTAACTTTAAGGGCTTGTTCACACCAAGCGCTTTCCAGGAGCAGAGCAGAGCAGTTACAGACCGGATCAAAACTGCGTCCAATGTATTCCAATGGTATTTTGAGCTCTAGTTCACACCACAGCGTTCAGTTCCGGAACATGTAAAAAAAAACTGCAGTAAGCCCTATTTTACCTGCTCTGGAACGCATGCAAATGCATCAAAACGCCCTGGAACGCACGGAAAGCCCATTTTAAACTTGAAAAAAACAAAAACGGCCCGGAACTCATCAAAAACGTGGCATAACTCGCTGCACTGTGTGTGCAGAAACTCATGCAGATCTGGTCTGCATTTGGTGTGTACAAGCCCTAACAGTCTGGTTGTTAAAGCCCAGATGCTAAGATATACAGGTGAAACTCGAATAATTAGAATATCATGCAAAAGTAATTGCAGTAAGTGCTGCAAAAGGGGCCCAAACCAAGTACTGAGTACATATGCATGCTTGTACTTTTCAGAGGTCCGATATTGTTCTATGTACAATCCTTGTTTTATTGATTGCATGTAATCTACTTTTTTGAGGTTGTGGATTTGGGGTTCTTGGGGTTTTCATGAGCTGTAAGCCATAATCATCACAATTATGACAAATCACGGCTTGAATTATCTTGCTTTGCATGTAATGAGTCTATCTCATATATTAGTTTCACCTTTTAAGTTGCATTAGTGAAATAAATGAACTTTGCACGATATTCTAATGATTCGAGTTTCACCTGTATGTGACTATCAAAGTCGATGTTCAGGATTTGTAAGTGAACTTCATTTAAGTACTTCATGTACTACCTTTCTAGGAAGGCTTGGTTTGGATGATGTGAGCCCCAGTGGATTCTTCTTTGATCAGTAGGATTCTGTTTTTGTTTTTTCAACAGGGTGTAAATCAACACCTGCCAATGAATACTGTCAAGATTCAGATTTTGGCCTTGGCACTGCTTTATTAGCATTCCTTGGCCAGCTATTCTTTATTGCATACTTTGACTTCAAGGGGTTTCTCACATAGTTCTTTCTTGTTTTAACGGCCACTTGCTCCCTGTGAGCTCAACCTAGTTCTGTCAGTCCTACAGAGGCCTCCCTTTAGAAATATTCAGGACATTTCCCTAGTGACCCTTAGCAAAACCTAGCCTTTCTTATAGCCATTTTATCAGCTAAGGGAGTCTTAGAACTGGCGGTTTAATCCTACAGATGACCTTTCATTGTCCTTTATAGAGATGAGGTGGTTTTGCATGACACTTCCCTTTTTACCGCAGGTGGTCTCCTCCTTTGGTCTTAATGATGAGGTCATTCTTCAATCTTTGGCTCTGATTTATCCTAAAGCGGTCGTTTTGCATTACTTGGGTGTAGGGCCATTCAAATTTACCTGACAGCTATTGCCTTCTGTAAGGCTTTGTCTTTTACCATTTTTAAGTGGGTTCACCAGACCACCAGACCAACTTCCAAGTATAAGGAGTAGAATTTTTCCATGCTCACTCATTTTATCAGGACAGTCAATGCTTCCTGTGCCTCAAACCTCAGTATCTAAGTTTTGCAAGGCAGTGACCTTGTTCTCTGTGCATAATTTTACAAATGTCTGTAAGAGGGATGTGGCTGCCTTGCCAGATGCTAGCTTTGCCCACAAGGTCTTGAAGACAACTGCATGATTTACTTTTTTTATTTGGGGTTTAGGCTTTGTCCACTTTGTTGATTTATTGCCGGGGTTTTTACCCTGGCCCTCATGAGTATTTTCGGTGACCTTCCCATACATCTAACAACTGAAGCTGAGTACCTTAAAAAACAATAGGGAAAATAACATTCTTTTTGTACTCACCTCAACATAAGGTGAATTTCCCTAATTGTATTCATTAATCCTAGAAATTCTACGCTAGATGGAAAACAGAAATAGCAGACATATTAAATGGTTACATCGTTTGCTTCACAATTCTGGGGATCAACAGGTGAGAATAAAAGAAAAAAAGCCTAAAAAATGTGTAGCCACCACATCTAAGGACTGGTAAGCTGCTGTAGATGCAGTTGTTTAAGCCACATTATATTTTAAATTTGGAATCATCATTCATTTTGTGACTTTAGTTATAATCTACAAAAAAAAGGGTTTAAATAAGTATGCATAGATAAATAGCAACTGTACTTTGTTTTTTATATGTAGATATTAAAAACACACTTTGCAGCTAGATACACCATGTCTAAAGGGAGTTGCAAGATACTTGAAGTTTCTTTATTATAGATATCAGAAAGATAACATTTGTAGTCATAGATATCTATACAAAATACCGCATAAGCATTTAGGGGATAACACATTTAGTTTGTCATCTGGGATATATTAATTGGAACACCAGTACCCAAGCGAATGAGAAAAGCAAGACGTGGGCACAGGGAAAATGTGTAAACGGCAGAAAACAAAAATAGATGAAAGTCTGCCACCCCACTGATTTGAATTGTGTTTAAAGTCATCTTTTATAGACCGTGCAGCATATCCAATTTCAATATCAGTACCTAATCATTACCAGCTAAAGCATCACAGGTTGCTTTTCAAAAGAAATGCCTCCCAATCTCTAAAAAAGACTTGCCTTGCTTTCTTGCATTCCAGGGCAATTTAACGATCAGATTAGAAAATCTTGTGCCCAGTGTTGTTGTAACACGTCTCGGGAGAGTATTTACTGGCATCTACTGGCAAAAAAAAAATGATTACTGTCAAAATGTAATCATCAGTCCTTTGCCTTATGACAATACATCTATAGTACAACAAGACAGAAAAATGCTAATAATTATCTATGACAGATTAATGTAATAGTTGATTGCGTGATTAGGAAACATTAATTGTTCTACTAGTTTTGTTCCAACATATCCATAATACATTTTACAATGCGCATCAGTTCCTGGCCTAGCTACCGAGTTCTGCGCTAACGTTTCAACTCCTTTTCAATCAGACGGGTGCTTTCGTGCACTCTAGAGCTAGTTTTAAATGCAGGTATTTAACCTAGCAGGGTGGTTTTTTGTTTGTTTATTTATTACAGGTATTTATATAGCACTAACAATTTCCGCAGTTAACATCAGAAGTTTACAATCCATAGGTCCATATCGCACATGTGTATGTATATACACATACAAGGTCCAATTTAGACAGATGCCAATTAACGTTCCAGCATGTCTTTGGAGTGTGGGAGGAAACCAGATTACCCGGACGAAACCCATGCAGATAGTGGTCTGTCCAGGATTTGAACTGGGACCCCCAGTGCTGCAAAGTAGAAGTGCCAACCATTAAGCCACTGTAATTATGTGAGAAAACATAGAAACACATGGAAGACATGGAGAGTGCCCCTGGTGGTACACTGAAGCCAAACACTGGCTGGTAACATTACTAGCCACTGTGCTAGTACTGTAACTGTAGCCATGTTATGACAGTTGAACAATTATATTTAAAGTGCATGTAAGGCCAAAAGTATTTTCTTTGTTTTAAATAGAGTAGGGTTAAACCCCCTCTTTTTTTGCTGCATTCTGCCAGGGAGATTTTCCTTAATTTCCTGTCCTGGTGACGCAACAGGAAATGAGAGGAAATCTCACTAAAGGTAATGGAATTCCTGTCATAGAAACAACCCTCTGTATATATTTAAATAGAGGAGAAAGGAGAATGCCCCCAAAAAGTTGAGGATTGGAGTAAGGAGCCCAGATGTGACTGATGAGTCACATCTGATGAGTTTGAAAATGTTTGTCTAGTAGAAGCAAGAATAAAACAGTATACGCGTTTTGTGGCTCTAATGTGACCACTGGCTCAGGAATGTGTAGGGTGACACTGACATGATCAAAGGTGTATAAAAATATATTATTACAACATATGTAGAGAGGAGTTTTTTTGGTTTTTATTTTACACAAAACTGTTGTGTGTTTATGTATATATAGATATATATAATATATATATAT
>NW_017307101.1:102095-109051 GCF_000935625.1 Nanorana parkeri
TAAGAGGAAATAATGTCACCATGCTGTTAAAGATTTTTCTCCCAGCCTCCAAGGAAGGAATTAAGGCTAAATTGTTGTCAGAGGGTTCCCTAAACAGACATTTACTCCTTGCCAACTATTTTATTGTAAAATAGCAAACATGTGACAATCGTATTCTTCCTTGTAAGCATACAGTAATCATGTGACCATTGAAATAACTCCAAATTGTTTGTCTGATAAAACATAAACGGTTTTCTGTTGCCTTACCCTAAATCACTTTTGATTTTGCAAACATTTGCTGACTTTTGCAAACCCGTCTTGTTCTTTATTCCTGTATGCTACTGAGCATATTGAGGGGAATTTATGAAAACCAGAGCAGTCAGAACCTGGAATAGTTGCCCAAAGTAACAAATTGGCCCCCAATGGAGCTCTGGACTTAGTAATGCACTGGGCTGTGGACTTATTAACACACTGGACTCAGGACTTGGTTCATGCACTGAACTCCGGACTTAGTAATGTACTAGACTCTGGACTTAGTAACGCACTGGACTCATCCCTAAGTAGTGCACTGGACTCAGAACTTAGTAATGTACTAGACTCTGGACTTAGTAACGCACTGGACTCATCCCTAAGTAGTGCACTGGACTCAGAACTTAGTAATGTACTAGACTCTGGACTTAGTAACGCACTGGACTCATCCCTAAGTAGTGCACTGGACTCAGAACTTAGTAATGCACTGAATTTAATCTGGACTTAACCCTTTCGCTGCCACCGCCGTAAGGCATACGGCGGAACAAAAGTGTTCCCGGCTGGCCAGCTCAGTATGCCTTACGTCGGTGGCATTTACAGGTCTGCTATAAGCTCATGGTCGCGTCAGCGACCATGAACTTATAGCAGAACTGTTCAGCAGACTGTCCCCTTCAAATTAATAGCTGTCATCAGCGGCTCACAAGCCGCTGATGACAGCTATTAGCAAAAATACCGGGAGTGGCAGCAGGGATCCGAAGTAAAATCGCCTGGCGGGGGAGCGGCCGCAATTCAAGATGGCCGAGCGGTAATAGCTTGCGGTATACTGAGCTTAGGGTGATGGGAGGACGCTAGTTTGTGTCCTCCCGTTACCCTCAGAAGAACTATGGGGAAAAGCCCTAACCCTATAGTTCTTTAATTAAAGTCAGCGTTACATCAAAATTGGCGACACTCAAGTTGACATCAATTCTTAGCACAGCAGTTTTCAGCATTGCATTTATAGTTAGTAATTCTGCCAATTAAACCATTCTACTATCTATATATATCTTTTTTATCTTTATGCGGCATTTAGATTTTTATTGTCTCTGTGGCCTTTAATAGCACTAGAGCAGAAATGAAATGACTGTGCAGATCTGGGCACACCTTTGTCGAATTCTATGCACCTGCCTATCAATAAATGGCACACGAATAAACTAAATACAACACTTTCAATGCTCTCAGAACATAGCTTCTCCAAATATAGTGTCTGAGCTAGTTCATTGTCAATAAAGTGTTTTACAGATCAAAATACCAAGCAGTAGAACTTGCTGGCTGGAGCTCTGAGTCACCAATCTGATACCTTTAAAAAGTTAAATGACAACTATAATAAATAGTTACATAGTTGTTAAGGTTAAATAAAGACACAGGTCCATTGAGTTTAACCTTTGTGTGTTTGTGTGTATACACGTTACTAAGATTACTTTGTACCTCCTATATGTCTTGCTCACTGAGAAAAGTATCTAGACGGGTCTTGAATGATTCCATACTCTTAGCTGATACCACTGTCTGTGGAAGGGAGTTCCACAGTTTCACAGCTCCCACAGTGAAGAATCGCCTTTGCTGTTTAAGATTGAACCTTTTGTCCTTCAGTTTCAGGTGCTGGCCTCTTGTCTTCTTTCACCGTTCATGTCAAAGCAATCTTTTAGCATTCTGCTAAAAGGTTGGTTTGACATGAACGGTCTTTCCTAAAGCGATGTTGATTTTCACTTATGATATTAAGCCCATCAGCATATTCATGAATATAGTCCTTTATCATACCCTTAAATAACTTGCATACTATGAATGTTAAGCTGACTGGTCTACAATTCCCAGGTACGTTTCTCAAACCTTTTTTAAATATTGGTACAACAGTTGCTTTACACCAATCAGGTGGTATCTCCCCAGTCAGTATGGAGTCCTTAAAAATTAGGAACAATGGCCTCACTATTACCGTACTTAGCTCTGTAAGTAACTGTAGGTGCAAGTTACAAGGTTGTCTTTACATTTATGCATAACTTAGGAATCTTTAACCCTTTAAGACTTAAAGTAGAACTTTTTATCTATTTTTGGACTTGTGGGTAAATATTTTGTACTGTGTCCCTGATGGGGAAATCGACCCTTACTATTTGTCTTGCTGACCGCTATTACCAGGTGAAAAAAACATGATGGGAAATCCAAAATGTTCCTGTTGTTACTGAGACAATAAAGTGACACTAAACGCAGGAGCTAAAAATAAAAATGAATTCAAGTAGCTTAACTATTAACAAAAATGTAGCTTATTTGTGTATCATTCAGCTGTAGATCTTCAAATCATCTCTGAATTGGTGCTGACACCGTCCTTCCTTCTGGAGGGTGGCTACTTTTGTTCCCCATGGTCCCTGTGTGTGATGTCAAGTAGTCGGTGCTCCAAGCTCACTTCCGTCATAGACTATAACTTCAGTACAAATTAATAAACTAAACATGAGATTGTAGTCCATTGCAGGAGTGAGCTTGGAGCGGTAGCCTTTAGTCTTCTGTACCTTGGAAGAAATTACATGGCGTCGGTCTCAAACATACAGCTCTCTCTAAAGGTGCCCATACACCTATCGATTATTGGTTGGAAATCATCCACAAATGGTCTTTCGTACGATAATCGATCAGTTGATGGGAACCCAACGATTTTTTTTTATACTGTACTCCTGGCCAAATTTTCTCGAAGGGTGAGGCTGGAAAACTTTTTTCAAATTGTACGAAAATCGACGGATTAATGGCGCTTTCGTACGAAAACAATCGCAACATAAACATTGTACATGCGCAACTGAATATTCGTTCTGTCGATCAACGAAATTCGGTGAGTTAGTATTATTGCTAATGAACAATTATCAAATCATTGTTCTGTGCTTGATGGAGTATTTGAGTGGAAATCGAACGGTGGTTTGATGACTGCACAAAAAAAATCTAGCGATAATCGCAGAGTGTATGGCCAGCTTTACACACACAAATCTCTTGTACAAGATCTCTTGTTTGTAATTGGACAAACAAGAGCAGCAGCATATTAATGAGCCCATCTCTCTCTTCTGCCCTACACAAAGCATGTTGCCTTTAGACTGCTCCATTTACAATTAGCCCTCATTCACATGGGTAACGGCCAGCACGTACAGATCCATGCTATGTGCACGGCTGTATCGGGCAGCTCCTGGGAAGGACAGCTGCACGGACGTGCAGGTCGGGCAAGCGTAGGGCGGCATACGGCCGCATACTCCCATAGAGAAGGAAAGGCTGCTGCGTACAAATCACACGCAGCACCTGTCCTTCCCGGGAGCTGGCCGTTACGGCCGTGCACGCAGTACGGATCTGTACGGCCTTTACCTGTGTGAATGAGGGCCTAGACTCAGCTGTGTTTATGTGATCAACTCTGGGTGGGAAGCGCTATACAAAGCAATGAACGACTGACAGTGACCACAGCCATTTGTATGTAATCAGACATGCAGTGATTGCCCCTATATGCATCCAGAGGCGATCATCCGCATTTAATTGCTGCATATCCGATTACATGTGAAAGGCTGCAGGTGCTGTCAGCCTCTCATTGCTTTGTATAGAGCTTTGTGGGTCTCTCGTAGGAATTTGTAAGACTGCCCCATATGCAAGTGTGACTGGGCCTCAGCATGGTGCAAACACTGGAGTTTGACTGCTACCCCTCCAAGTCTAAATGCTGCTGGTCAGGAGTTACAAAGAGTTACAATCAGGACACATTTGGGTGCATATACTAGCTGTATGTAAAAATACCCTTTATGCTTTTTTTTTTTTGCATTTATAGCTGAAGTAAAATGTGTTTTTGAAATATTTTGCTGGTCTTCTGCTTTAACTTAATGTCACACTAGTCTGGTTTTGTGAGAACATGTGAAACACGCAGTTTACAAGCTGTCTGCAAACAATCCCAAGCAATGGTAATAACATGAGCCAAAAACATCCGCTACTTGGAATGAAAGGCTTTGAAGTCATGTGAGGGCATGACATAGAGTGTTACCAGTTTAAGAGAAACATTCTATGTTCTAATGTAACCTAATTCTCCTACTGTATCCTCAGGGGGATTGTGTACTGCTTGGACCTTTAGAAGAAGGAAGTTCTGAAAAAGTAACCATTAGGGCCCATTCACATCACTTTGGGTCTATGCTGGCAGATTTATCTAGAACCTTGGTTCTCAACTGGTGGGTCGTGACCCAAAAGTGGGTCACCGCATGCCTTCCCCTTTTCTAGGTGAGAGGCTCCTTAGCCTCTCCCTAGCGCAGCATTGTCTGTTCTCACACAGAGCAGCCATTCAAAATATGCTGCCTGGCGCTGAGTGTCAGCTTGAGGTGGGGTGGGCTGGGGGTATGGCAACGAGGGAGCTCAATCTATACCTGCATTGCTTACAACTCCCTTACATGTCCTGTAGAGGTGCCTGGACCGGGTTGACATCACATTCTGGCTCTCGGCGCCTCTACAGTTATATACTGCTGTGTGTTCCATTGCAGTGCGACTTAATGACCGAGGACAAATGTTGGTTCCGGGGGTTACACAGGTTGAGAACCACCGATCTAGAACAACCCCAATGCACAGACAAAAGGATCTGTCTTGTTTTCAATCCGTTCAGTTCACAATGCAACACAGTGGGCTGTGCTGAAAAAGCAGTACGGCTTGCAGTGATTTTTTTGAGCACAGCATGGTGCGGCGCGGTACAACCGTAACACCCAGAACTGAGCCCATAGAACTTAATGAAATGTCACTGGTGACATTTCAATAAAGTTCTAACATAGAAAAAAACTAAAAATGTGCTGGGACTGGCGCATCAGCACTGTATCCGTCAGCGCTCACCTGTGGCTGTGCATTCAGCACAACTTACTGGTGTAAGCGGACCCTTCGTGCAAATAATAAAAGTTTCACACATGTAACTTATCAAGAAAGCTTAGGAGACTTGACAATTACATGATATATCAGACATATGATATTATTGATTTCTGTTAGTGGCATCATTGTTCTTTTCTGTTTTTATACTGATCACTTAAAGGGCTATGGTCAAAAAATAAATATATACAGTATTGCTACATTGAATTTCCACTACCCTACTGCTAATAACCATACCCATCTAAAAGTTTGTAAACTTACTCATTGAAGATGCTCATAGGATGTAGTTCCTCAATAGATTGACACAATTTCACTCAGCCCTGTGAATGTGCACTTCTTTATGTCAAAGCCCTCACACCTGCTGAACTACAACTCAACATCTGAGCAATGTAACATTATCATTGTTTGCTGGAAGCAATCAATGATGGGCTATGTAATCTTGAGAAATCGACATTGCATCACATCAAGCAGCAGGGAAAGAGATGCAAAGCACACTGGGGATTCAGGAAGTTGCTGAAAATGATAAGTGTGGTGCTGCTGATTTTGCATCTAAAACAGACAAAAGATTCTGACCTGGATCTAGGGTTGCCACCTTTTCTTCAAGCCAAACCCGAACACTGTAGCACCTCGCGGCAATTCTTTTGTAAAGTATACACGCATATATTTGGAGTTAATCACAACTTGCCAGTGTGCCACAGGTCCCCAGATATATACTATATAAAGCAATATCCATATACTTTGCCGCACTCATTACCCGATATCCCAAAAGTAACGGGTGCTCGTAATGACTGCGGATGGCGCTGCTCACAACAGAACTCCAATACAGATGTCACCAGCACCACGATTCCATGTTAGTGTAAATTAGGGATGCACCGATACAAGAGGTGCACCGAAATGAAGATTTCAAAAACGAAACCGAAATTTTAAAAAATGTCAGACCGAAACCGAAGATGTTTTTTATTTTAACTTTTTCAAATTTTTCAAATATTTTTATTTATTTTTTATAAACTTTTAAAAAAAATTAAACAGTGGTACCTTGGTTCACGAACTTAATTAGTTCCACGATTGTCGTGAACCGAATTGGTTGCGAACCGAATCAAACTTTGATCAGGCCGCGATCTCGACTAGAGGACGCCACAACCATGTGTCAGAGCAGGGAAGATAGCTGCGGTTGTGTTCGTCACCCGATGCGGAGTTTGGGAACGGAAGCAACATTTTGCCAAACTTTCTGTTCGCGAACCGAATTGTTCACGGACAGAAGCGTTCTTGAACCAAGGTACCATTGTATTTTATTTAATATCGGCAGAAAAATTGCACTTTTGGCATTTAGCCAAAAGTGCTGTTTTTGGACGATATGTTTCGGCGGCTGATATATCGGTGCATCCCTAACCGATACCATTTTTTACGAGTACCGGTATTTTATTTTTTTTGGTACTCGCCGATACCAAGTACCGATACTGGTGCCTTGTGCCCCAATTACCAGGAAGGCGGGCGGCGGATCATGACCCCTAGCCTGGCTTCCTAATTTCCTGTGAAGCCGGTGTTCAAGTGAAAGGAACCGGCTTCAGAGGCTACTTACCGTGTTTCCCCGAAAATAAGACAGATACTGTCTTAAATATTTTTTTCAACGAAAAAAGACACTAGGTCTTATTTTCGGGAGATGTCTTATTTTTACCTGGCTGCAGCTGTCCGCTCTCCGCTCTGACCCCACTGGCTATGTCGCGCTGTGCCTGCTGGGAAATGTAGTCTTCAGCGGCGGCGGTGTGCGTGCGGGAGGGAGGGAGCTGCGGCCGGTCTTCACAAGTAAAAATCAGTTGTGCAGCTACCCCGAAAGTAAGACCTAGCGCTAT
>NW_017307101.1:109325-117987 GCF_000935625.1 Nanorana parkeri
CGCCGTCCGCCGCCGCTCACAGTCGCCGTCCGCCGCGGCGCCGCCACTCACAGCCAGCTGTCAGGTGAGCAAGTCTGCGGCTTGAATCCTGTGCCCGGGTCTGCAAAAGGCTTGTACCCGGGCACAGGATTCCAAAACCGGACTGTCCGGGTCATTCCCGTATGGGTGGCAACCCTACCTGGATCCCCAAGGGTGCTATTAGACATTTACCTGCTTCTATCATGGACAGTGCATTGGACTTCATCATAGGATACTATTCAATGAACCTCATGTCGTAACAGTCAGGCTGAAACAGTAAGTTAGGTGAGTAAAAATATGAAATATTTGGATGTAGCAGGAGGCAGTTTGTTCACCGAAGGGCTGGAGAGCGGTACAGTCATGAATGTCTGCAGGCAACATTGAAGAATGGTGGAGGTTCCTTGCAAGTCTGGGGCTACTTGTCTGCCAATGCAGTTGGAGATTTGGTCAAGATCAATGGTGTCCTCAATGCTGAGAAATACAAGCAGATACTTATCCATCATATCATACCATCAGGGAGGTGTGTGATTGGCCCCAAATTTATTCTGCAGCAGGACAACGACCCCATACAGCCAATGTTAATAAGAACTATCTTCAGCGTAAAGAAGAACAAGAAGTCCTGGAAGGGATGGTTTGGCCCCCACAGAGCCCTGATCTCAACATCATCCAGTCTGTCTGGGATTACATGAAGAGGCAGAAGGATTTGAGACAGCCAACATCCACAGAAGACTTGCGGTTAGTTCTCCAAGATGTTTGGAACAACCTACCTGCCGAGTTCCTTCAAAAACTGTGTGCAAGTGTACCTAGAAGAATTGATGCTGTTTTGAAGGGTGGTCACACCAAATATTGATTTGATTTACATTCCTCTTTGGTTCATTTACTTCCATTTTGTTCATTGATGAAAATAAACTATTAACACTTTTATATCTGAAAGCATTCTTATTTACAGCATTTTTTCACACCTGCCTCAAACTTTTGCACAGTAGTGTGTGTGATGATTAGGAATATGTCTAATATTCAGACATTTCATGAGTCTTGTTTGCATTTTGTATATTTGTCTTCCTGTTTAAAATGTGTTTTGCAGACTTCCTGTTCTAACATTGTTCTAAAGTCTGAGTAGGCTATTCTGAGCTATTCTGAGCTGAATGCATACCAGTGGCTGATATTATGTGCACATTAACATTCTTCACATTATAAGACATGGAATGCAATGGTTATAGCTGATATATGATTAAGAAAGGGCTAAGATTGTATTAGGTAGTCTGGCCGCTAATTAAACAATAGTAGTGATTTAAGGTTCTATCCTCCTCTTGCTGTCTGACATTAGATCTATTAAAAGAATATTGTACTGACAGAAATATGGACGCTGCCATGGCTCACTTCTTTCTGGAGATGCCAGTTATGTCTTTACAATGTCATGCAGATTCTCTGCGTCAGTGCTTTATAAGTGGGCACATCAGGAGTTAGACCAGCTTTGCACAGCCCTTTTTCAGTCATGGCACCTGGGGGCACCCTGGTCTAAAATGTACTAAATGATGTTTGTCCCCCCTCCCTTCCCAAATCAATACCAAACCTTAAACCTAGACAGTGGTCTGGAATGGATATAAAGGGGTGATTCCAGGTAAAAGAACCTCCCTCCTTTAACATCAAATGACCTCTTCACACCAATAGCCCCCTTAACATCAAAAGCCCCCCCTTTTACATCAGGAGACCCATTTACATCAGAGTCCTCCGATTTTAACATCAGAAGCCCCCCCTTTCACATCAGAGTCCCCACCTTTCACATCAGAGGCCCCCTTCCATCAGAGTCCTACCCCTTTACTGCCTCCTCTATACATTAGAAGCCCACTTCATGTCACAGTTTCCCCTTTTTACATCAGAGACCCCCCTGACATCAGACTACTCTATCCTTTAACATCAGAAGTTTTCGCTATACATCAAAAGCCCCCCTCAAATCAAAGCCCCCCTTTTCACATCAGGTGCCCCCTTCACAGAGTCCCCCCCTTTTCACACCAGAGCCTTCTTTTCACATCAGTAGCCCTCCCTTTCACATCAGGAGCCCCCTTTAAAGTCCTCCCCTTTTAACATCAGAAGCCCCCCCTATACATCAAACCCCCCCTCCCCCCTTTACATCAGAGTGCCCACCTTTCACATCAGAGTCGTACTCCTTTAACAACAGAAGCCTCCCCTATGCATTAGAAGCCCCTTTCATGTCACAGTTTCCGTTTTACAGGAGAGACCCCCCTGAAATCAGACACTTCTATCCTTTTACATCAGAAGCTTTCCCTATACATCAAAAGCCCCCCTCAAATCAAAGTCTCTCCCTTTCACATCAGGAGCCCCCCTTTCATAATAGAGGATGTCCTTTCACATCAGAGCCCCCCTTTCATATTAGAGCAGTTCCTTTTACATCAGAGCCCCTTTTACATCAGAGCGCCCCTTTCATATAAGAGGACCCCCTCAAATCAGAATCCCCCCTTCCCAATAGAGTCCCCGCCTTTCACACCAGAGCCTCCCTTTTCACATCATGAATGTAAATATACAACGTTGAATATCTCTATAGCCTCAAAGGATATACTTTGTGTGCGCCAAATGCCTAAATAAACCCAGTTATCACCTTGTAAAAGTAGCAGCGACATCATCACTGTACTGTACATAGCCTGTGCAGAGAGCAGAGCTGTGGGAGGGGCCCAGCAGGCTCCACCCACTACAGGCTGCCTGCAGAACTTTCATATTAGAGGAGTCCCTTTTACATCAGAGCCCCTTTTACATCAGAGCGCCCCTTTCATATAAGAGGACCCCCTCAAATCAGAATCCCCCCTTCCCAATAGAGTCCCCGCCTTTCACACCAGAGCCTCCCTTTTCACATCATGAATGTAAATATACAACGTTGAATATCTCTATAGCCTCAAAGGATATACTTTGTGTGCGCCAAATGCCTAAATAAACCCAGTTATCACCTTGTAAAAGTAGCAGCGACATCATCACTGTACTGTACATAGCCTGTGCAGAGAGCAGAGCTGTGGGAGGGGCCCAGCAGGCTCCACCCACTACAGGCTGCCTGCAGAAAACTACAGGAGGGGGTGGATACAAGACCAGCCACCCTGCAGAAAGAGAGAGAGCAGCAGAGACCAGTCCTTTTTACGGGAAGCTCCACGTTTCACACTGGATCAGTGCACAGATCTGGAAGAAATGCACAAAGCACAGCAAAGGGATGATTTATAATACCGATGCTCCTCGGCTTTATCTAGCGGCAGTAATGCTGTGTGAACGGCATTCACCCAGTTATACACTGAGAGAAAAGCCCCGTAGTGTGAGAGATCTGCCTGTCTATGGGAAACCTAACACTTACTGTATATTTAATACATATCAGGATTGCTCACAAAGTAGAACCACATTCAAAACTTTTTTAGAATTGGATAAAGTGGAAAGGGATTAGAACCTCTGTCAGGTTTTCATTGCTGTCTGGGTCCCCGTTAGGGAGATTTACTCTCTGTGGTAAGTTGCCAACAGGACAGGAATAAAGGCAAAATCTTCCAATGGGGACACTTGTTCCTGAGATAACTGAGGGGATTTTTCCTCACATTGGAAAGATATCTTCTCCCTTCTTGTTGAGTGTTCAAGACAGGAAGTAAAGGGAAATCTCCCTAATGAGACCCTAATGGTGGATTTATCCCTTCCCTACATTATCCAAATAAAAAAAAAAATTAGATTTGGCTTTAGATATACTTCAAAGAAGAGCTCTGGGCAGAAAGTGTATTAACCCTTGCAGTGGGGCTACCCCATGCACTGCAAGGGTTAACTGCTCACTTTTGCCTAGGGTCAAAATAAAAAAAGTTATACTCACCGGAAACTCGGAGCTGGATGGCTCTTAAGGTGCCCATACACCTTACGATTATCGGACGAAACGTTTCGTCCGATGATCGAATAGTCGGACGATTTTTGTACGACGGCCCCATCCTGCCCCGATGATTGCAAGAATCATTTAGCCGTAATTAACGAGAAGCACCTGGACGAAATGCGGTCATTGATTTGCCGCATTTTCGTTAGCGCAAGCGCAGTGTAGATCGTACGACTTTTGAGGGACGGAAACGCCAGCAACCTTACGACAATCGTACGATCGAGCAAAGTTTTCAAACATGCTTGACCGTCAAAAGTCGTACGCTTGTACAGCACTGTCGGTCGGGCACTGCAATGCACACATACGATTATCGTACGAAAAGTCGATCGCATACGAAAATCGTCCGATAATCGTAAGGTGTATGGGCACTTTTAGACTGGTCCCTGGAGCAGTGTAAGGTCATGTATATCATCATGTCCAATACACTATATAGCAGCAGTTCCCAACCTTTTTGGCACCAGGGACTGGTTTCGTAGAGGAACATTTTTCCACGTGCTGGGCGGTGTGGGACGTTGGGGTGGTTTTCAGCTCTCAGGTGGTCAGTGGGGCTCTCAGGCGGTGAGTGCAGCTCTCAGGTGGTCAGTGCAGCTTTCAGGTGGTCAGTGGGGCTCTCAGGTTGCCAGTGGGGCTCTCAGGTGGCCATTGCAGGCCCTCAGGGGGTCAGTGTGGCTCTTAGGTGGTCAGTGCCGCTCTAAGGTGGTCAGTGGGGCTCTCAGGTGGACAGTTCGGGTCCTCAGATGGCCAGTGGGGCTCTCAGGGGGCCAGCGCCGCTCCAAGGTGGTCAGTGGGGCTCTTAGGTGGCCATTGTCGCTCTCAAGTGGTCAGTCGGCCTCTGAGGTGGCCATTGTGGCTCTCAGGTGGCCAGTGCAGGCCCTCAAGTGGCCAGTGGGGCTATCAGGTGGCCAGTGCAGGCCCTCAGGTGTTCAGTGCCGCTCTAAGGTGGTCAGAGGGGCTCTCAAATGGCCAGTGCAGGCTCTCATGGAGGGTCTCACTGGCGATGGCAGTGCGTGGCCCAGGGGTTGGGGACCTATGATGTATAGGACGTGAGGACGCCAAGGGAGATTCCATCGCTGGAGTGGAGGAGGAGAGAGGCTGGAGGGAATGCTGCAAGCTCTGAGGATCAGGCGAGTATAAGAGCAGTTAACTCTTGCAGGGCCAGGGGAGCCCCAGTGCAAGGGTTCCTAACATTTCTTTAAGTTACCTATTGAATGAAAGCTTGCAAACAACAGAACATGAATCTTGTAGTTTGTCTTTAGCCAGTCAGGACAGACTAGTGTAGTTCTATACTGACATCACTCATGTGTGTTCACTTTATGGGTTAGTGAATGCAGGTGATTGTGTTCTTACCATCATGCTCTCAGTGAATGGCTGGCAATAGTTACTCATTATTAGACATGATTTCTATAGGACATATATTTCAGTGCACTTTGAATTGATCAGACAATTGTGTGTGCGATCGCTCTGACTGGCTACACTATGGTTCCTTATGTGTAGTGATTGATCGCTAAGGCGGGGAGGTCACATTGATTGTTTAGTGCACTTTGATTTTTATTATACAGGATTTATATAGCGCCAACAGTTTGTGCAGCGCTTTACAATATAGGGAAGACATTACACTCACAATACAAATCAAGACAAGATGGTAAGGATAATATATTATTATAAGAACGTCCTCAGTCTTCTAAGACCTGGACGATCAGATTTGCATGTAAGAAAAGGTGATAAGGGACCCCAGCATGCAGATCTTTCCCCACATCCTCCATGCACTTATGTGAACTAGTGCTACTCAATACATTCACTCCCATTCATCTGTCCTGCTCTGGTCTAAGCAACAAAATACATGTGACAACAAACCCTCTGTCTGCAAATACCCGCAATATTCTATCATATGTAGTCATCCGGAATATTCCATCATATGTAGAGTCACCCGGAATATATAATCACATGTAAAGTCACCCGGAATATATAATCACATGTAAAGTCACCCGGAATATATAATCACATGTAAAGTCACCCAGGCAGACGCCAACAACCCTCGGCACGGCACTAGCGAGGGGCACCGGCCGGTGGGCGGGGCTGTGGGGAGGAGGGGGTGTGGCTTTCCTCTCCTATCCTCCAGCAGTCCGGTGGGAGAAGTGTGGGGGAAGGGTTTGGAGTCTTCACTCACCTGCAGCCGGGACAGACGTGATCTTCTATCCGGCGAGACGACACGGTGTGTGGGAAGGTAAGAGCCCGAGCTGGGGTCCGGGGACTCTGTCTGGTGGCCGCTGAACACATCCGAAGTTTAGGAAAGTTCGGTGCAGGCAGTGAGGGGACACCAGGTACTTTCATGTCACTGATCAATACTCCGCTCTGACCACATTACTACTGCTGAGGGAAACCGACCTATGGAAGGCTGTGTGTCTGTGCATGTCTGGAAGGTTGTGTCTGATTGTCAGGAAGGTTGTATGCTAAAGTTTGTGTGGCTGAAAGATTGTGTGCTCTGTGTGAATATATAATCACATGTAAAGTCACCCGGAATATATAATCACATGTAAAGTCACCCAGGCAGACGCCAACAACCCTCGGCACGGCACTAGCGAGGGGCACCGGCCGGTGGGCGGGGCTGTGGGGAGGAGGGGGTGTGGCTTTCCTCTCCTATCCTCCAGCAGTCCGGTGGGAGAAGTGTGGGGGAAGGGTTTGGAGTCTTCACTCACCTGCAGCCGGGACAGACGTGATCTTCTATCCGGCGAGACGACACGGTGTGTGGGAAGGTAAGAGCCCGAGCTGGGGTCCGGGGACTCTGTCTGGTGGCCGCTGAACACATCCGAAGTTTAGGAAAGTTCGGTGCAGGCAGTGAGGGGACACCAGGTACTTTCATGTCACTGATCAATACTCCGCTCTGACCACATTACTACTGCTGAGGGAAACCGACCTATGGAAGGCTGTGTGTCTGTGCATGTCTGGAAGGTTGTGTCTGATTGTCAGGAAGGTTGTATGCTAAAGTTTGTGTGGCTGAAAGATTGTGTGCTCTGTGTGATGTCTGGAAGATTGTGGATGTCTGAAAGATTGTGTGCGTCTGTGGATGTCTGAAAGATTGTGTGCGTCTGGATGTCTGAAAGATTGTGTGCGTCTGTGGATGTCTGAAAGATTGTGTGCGTCTGGATGATTGCGTCTGGGAGCTTGTATGCTGCAAGCTTTTTTGTGGCTGGAAGGTTGTGTGTCTGTGGACGTCTGGAAGGTTGTGTGTGGAAAGAAGGTTGAGTCTGCGGATGTGCAAACGCTTGTGAGGGGAATTTATCACACCTGTAGCAGTTGCCCATGGCAACCAATCAGCATCTCTCTTCAGTTTGCTCAGGTAAGAGTTGAAAATGAGACAGAGAAGCTGATTGGTTGCCGTGCAAACCTGCTCCAGATTTTGTCTGCTCCAGTTTTTGATACGTTCCCCTGTATGTCTCTTAAAGCAGAACTCTGGGCAAATCACACCTTACCCCTTGCGGTGGGGCTTGCTCGTAGACCGGTCCTTCCAGCCTCACTCCTGTGAGGGTTAACACAAGTTTTGCCTGGAGTTGTGCTTTGTAATGAGTACAAGTCTCTGGGTGTTGGAAGGTTGTTAGAAGTCTGGGTGCCTGGAAGCGGTGCTTCTCCTTGCATTGTCCCCTCATCTGTCCCCTTAGTCACATTCCAGCACACAGAGGGGGGTCATGGTGTTTGTAGATGGAGGGAGGACATGTAGAAGACATACAATCCCAGTGCTGCCAATCTGGATGGGGGGCTTCTTGGTGACTATTTCTCTTCCGCAATAAAATGACACACGGAGGGATCTGGTTCTCCATGTTCTAGATACAGACCTATAACATGGCATTATTCCAGTATGGTCATACATGTGATCCACTGCTGTAGGTGAGAAGTGTCCTGACTCGGAGATGGTGTGTGACAGACCGTGCCCTCTGTAGCCCTGCCACTAGTACCTGCATTGTTGGCAGTAGTCGGGTCCTGTGAGGTCATCAATGACCAATGAAGAGTGTTTGTAAACACGGCAGCTGGAAGAGAAATGGATGGCGTGACGCTTCTCTATGTATGGAATATGTGCTCTCTCTTTATGACATTTCATTCTGCCGGGTTACAATAGACACCTGTCATGTTTTAGTAGCTCTGCAGTCTTTTGTTGAATTGAGTTTATTGCACTCATTAAAATCCATTTATATTTGGTAATAAAACGTTGTGTAATGTCAGATCCCAGCAGTAGCGTTCTTTGTCTGGGGAGTTGTGTGTCCTGTTATTCTGGATGGTGGAGTCCCCTTTGCATGGTGTCTGTGTTTAGCATATCAGTGCACCGTCGCTGTGGGAATCTGCTCTTCCTTTCATCCGTGTAGGTGTCCTCCTTGGCTCTGTCGTGCACACGTTTACTCTTTGCTTGGATTCCTTGAATGTCGGCTTTGTTTCTATGAATGCAGTGCTTCAGTAATGACCTAAAATGCTGATGTTTCTTTTATACTTGGATCCTCGTTTGTCCTGTCGTGTTTGTTTTACATAGTTTCACACAACCTCTGTACTTGTAACAAGTTCTTCAGGTCTGCTAGGGTTGGGTGGCTTTTGGAAAGGACCAGCTAGTCTTTCCCATGTACATGTAGAGCTCCCGAATAACAGTTTTTGTATTTTTTTGGTTATTCGCGTGAAACCTGTTTTTCTAGGTGTTCTTACTTGTAACGACTGAGTCCTATATCATGTAAGCAGTGTTTTATGTCTGAGCTCCCCCCCCCC
>NW_017307101.1:118003-120407 GCF_000935625.1 Nanorana parkeri
ACACACACACACACACACACACACACACACACACACACACACACACACACACACACACGTGAAATAAATGTACTGATGATGCAGGGGAAACGGGCTTTTGCTTAAGTGTACATAACCCCAAAACTTGCCTTTTTTTTATTTGCTTGCTTTTGGTTTGTCCGACATACAGCGATGTGTTTGGTAAGTGCAGAAAATACCTGCTAATTCTACCAGGAATCTTGGGAATTTGTGAATGGTAGTCCTAATAGACTTCTTGTTCTGTAGTACAGTTGTCACTCCAGAACAGGAAGTATGATACTGGCAACATCAAGGGGAGACAATAAAGGAGAATTGGCTAAAAACAGAAAACTAATGCAGCCAGCACATCTAAGGACTGTTACGCTGTAGTAATTTTTGTTTTTGGCCTCAGCATAACTTCTAAATATTTATTGGTAGAGGACGGTTGTGTCTAAGGCCTCATTCACACACAACGCAAGAGCCAAATTGTATATTGCGTATATACGAGCGTCTATGCGCGTATATGCGTGCACTATTTACATTCCCAGAATGCATCATTCCTAATAGAAATGTTAATGAACTGTACGCACATACGCTCGTATACACACGCAAACATGCGTATACGCGCAAAATACGCTGCCCGGACGCTTCTTGCGCTTTTTTACGCTACGCAAATATACGGCTCCATACGCAGCTATGTGTATGGAGCCATTTATTTGCATATGGTATGCGGTAGTGTGAATGAGGCCTTAGTCTTGCAGACTACTTTTGTCCCATCATCAGGCACCTTGGTGTTTTTTTTTTTTTTTCTTTTCCCCTTAGGCCTTGTTCACACCAAATGCAGAGCAGATCCGGTCAGGTTTCTGCACACGCACGCTAGTCTTTTAGACGCGTTTGATGCGTTTTTGATGCGTTCCGGGCTCTTTTTGGTAAAAAAAAAAAATACAATTTTTTACGTTTAAAATGGGCTTTCAGTGCGTTCCAGGCATTTGCATGCGTTTTTAATGCGTTCCAGAGCAGGTAAAGTAGGGCCTGCTGCAGGTTTTTCACCTGCCTGGATCTGCTCTGCACGCTGCAATGTGAACTGGAGCAAAAAATACCATTGGAATACATTGGACGCAGTTTTGATCTGCTCTGCGCTTGGTGTGAACAAGGCCTTTTATAGTTGACTTCTATCTGTCTCCAAGGTAGGGTTGGCATCAGGAGCTTCCACATGCAGGAAATATTCATGCAGGTTCTTTTCTTTTTTTAATGGGAATAATAATAGTTGTATTGTCCTCCTGTATCCACCCATCGGATGTCTCTGGGCTGGCAGCTCCCATGATTGTACAAGTAGAACGTCACTCAGTGGCTGACATAAGTAGCAGAGGCGTCTGTGCAAATCATGATGTTTGGCTAGTTTTTGTGCTCATCTTTCTGGGTGTGTGTTCGTTTTGTGTTCTTGTTCTATTGCCACAAACCACTGATTGATTTTGTCCAAAGCTGACTTGGAGTTTGTTGAACCTTCAAATACAACTGCTGCTTTTTATAGCTGTGTGTTTTCTCACATCTCATCATGAACTGTCAATTTGGCTTTAGCTGTGTCCTCACAGGCATCAGAACCAGTAGCATTGACTGGTGGACTCTCCCACAATCCAGAAGGAGCTGGCAATGGATGTTCATTAAAGCCCAAATTCACTCCCAAATCTCCTTGCCATCGATCCCTCCCACTCCCCTCTAATCTATCATGCCCGGTGTTTTGCTTTTCTTACCTGGTAAAGCAAGAGTCGCCCATCCGTTTCCCTTGCTGGCCCTGTTTCTGCTGGTGGGGGACCCCCAATGCAGCGCCACACAGTAACCAGACGCCCCTCTTGTCTCCCTTTTTTGGGTTTGCATACAGTGGCAAGAAAAAAAAGTATGTGAACCCCTTTGGAATTAACTGGTTTTCCGCAGGAATTTGACATCAAATGTGATTTTGATCCTCATCTAAGTCACAACAATAGACATACACCATTGTGCTTAAGCTGATAACACACAAACCATTCTAATTTCTCGTGTCTTTATTGAACACACCCATTAAACATTCACCGCACTGCAGGAAAAACTAAGTGAACCCATAGACTAATTACTTCAACCAAGGCCAATTGGAGTCGGTGCTTTTTCTGGCCACTGTAAGTAGTCTTCTGGATCCTGAGGGGACCCCTCCAGTAGACAGCCAATGGGAATTGTCCATGTCAAACAAGCAGTGATGTGGACACCTGGAGGAGAAGGACCTGGTGCTGGATGATGACATGACTGTGGTGTAAGCATTCAGCGGGGGGCAGGAGGGAGAGATGGGAGGGTTTTTTTTTTTGTTTTTTTTTTCCATCCTGGAGCTGGGCTCTATCCTTGTAAATTTGTGTCTGGTTTCTCTATGGAAGGGCCCATG